>NC_141196.1:25929575-25944575 GCF_054491065.1 Syngnathus leptorhynchus
AGGCGGACCGTCCGGGGCGACTCTCGGCCTGTGTTTTCGGAGCCGGCCGGGCCTCACGCTCCCTCCTTGGATGGACAACATTCGTAGTTGACACTTTGTGTCATTTTATCCGAGCGGGCGGGCGCCGCGAGGCGGACCGTCCGGGGCGACTCTCGGCCTGTGTTTTCGGAGCCGGCCGGGCATCACGCTCCCTCCTTGGATGGACAACATTCGTAGTTGACACTTTGTGTCATTTTATCCGAGCGGGCGGGCGCCGCGAGGCGGACCGTCCGGGGCGACTCTCGGCCTGTGTTTTCGGAGCCGGCCGGGCATCACGCTCCCTCCTTGGATGGACAACATTCGTAGTTGACACTTTGTGTCATTTTATCCGAGCGGGCGGGCGCCTCGAGAGGCGGACCGTCCGGGGCGACTCTCGGCCTGTGTTTTCGGAGCCGGCCGGGCCTCAAGCTCCCTCCTTGGATGGACAACATTCGTAGTTGACACTTTGTGTCATTTTATCCGAGCGGGCGGGCGCCGCGAGGCGGACCGTCCGGGGCGACTCTCGGCCTGTGTTTAAGGAGCCGGCCGGGCATCACGCTCCTTCCTTGGATGGACAACATTCGCAGTTGACACTTTGTGTCATTTTATCCGAGCAGACGGGCGCCTCGAGAGGCGGACCGTCCGGGGCGACTCTCGGCCTGTGTTTTCGGAGCCGGCCGGGCATCACGCTCCCTCCTTGGATGGACAACATTCGTAGTTGACACTTTGTGTCATTTTATCCGAGCGGGCGGGCGCCTCGAGAGGCGGACCGTCCGGGGCGACTCTCGGCCTGTGTTTTCGGAGCCGGCCGGGCCTCAAGCTCCCTCCTTGGATGGACAACATTCGTAGTTGACACTTTGTGTCATTTTATCCGAGCGGGCGGGCGCCGCGAGGCGGACCGTCCGGGGCGACTCTCGGCCTGTGTTTAAGGAGCCGGCCGGGCATCACGCTCCTTCCTTGGATGGACAACATTCGCAGTTGACACTTTGTGTCATTTTATCCGAGCAGACGGGCGCCGCGAGGCGGACCGTCCGGGGCGACTCTCGGCCTGTGTTTTCGGAGCCGGCCGGGCATCACGCTCCCTCCTTGGATGGACAACATTCGTAGTTGACACTTTGTGTCATTTTATCCGAGCAGACGGGCGCCGCGAGGCGGACCGTCCGGGGCGACTCTCGGCCTGTGTTTAAGGAGCCGGCCGGGCATCACGCTCCTTCCTTGGATGGACAACATTCGCAGTTGACACTTTGTGTCATTTTGTTCGGCCTGTGTTTAAGGAGGCGGCCGTCCTCCACTCGGTCCGTGTTTAAGGAGCGACACTCGCGCTCCGGTTCGGCCTGTATTTAGGGAGGCGGCCGTCCTCCGCTTGGTCTGTGTTAAGGGCGACACTCTGTCCATGTTTGAGGAGCCTGGCCCTGACGCTCCTCTCCGGCCTGTGTTTAAGGAGGCGGCCGTCCTCCCCTTGGTCCGTGTTAAGGGCGACACTCGGTCCATGTTTGAGGAGCCTGGCCCTGACGCTCCTCTCCGGCCTGTGTTTAAGGAGGCGGCCGTCCTCCCCTTGGTCCGTGTTAAGGGCGACACTCGGTCCATGTTTGAGGAGCCTGGCCCTGACGCTCCTCTCCGGCCTGTGTTTAAGGAGGCGGCCGTCCTCCCCTTGGTCTGTGTTAAGGGCGACACTCGGTCCATGTTTGAGGAGCCTGGCCCTGACGCTCCTCTCCGGCCTGTGTTTAAGGAGGCGGCCGTCCTCCCCTTGGTCCGTGTTAAGGGCGACACTCGGTCCATGTTTGAGGAGCCTGGCCCTGACGCTCCTCTCCGGCCTGTGTTTAAGGAGGCGGCCGTCCTCCCCTTGGTCCGTGTTAAGGGCGACACTCGGTCCATGTTTGAGGAGCCTGGCCCTGACGCTCCTCTCCGGCCTGTGTTTAAGGAGGCGGCCGTCCTCCCCTTGGTCTGTGTTAAGGGCGACACTCGGTCCATGTTTGAGGAGCCTGGCCCTGACGCTCCTCTCCGGCCTGTGTTTAAGGAGGCGGCCGTCCTCCCCTTGGTCTGTGTTAAGGGCGACACTCGGTCCATGTTTGAGGAGCCTGGCCCTGACGCTCCTCTCCGGCCTGTGTTTAAGGAGGCGGCCGTCCTCCCCTTGGTCTGTGTTAAGGGCGACACTCGGTCCATGTTTGAGGAGCCTGGCCCTGACGCTCCTCTCCGGCCTGTGTTTAAGGAGGCGGCCGTCCTCCCCTTGGTCTGTGTTAAGGGCGACACTCGGTCCGTGTTTAAGGAGCGGCCCTCGCGCTCCGGTTCGGCCTGTATTTAGGGAGGCGGCCGTCCTCCGCTTGGTCTGTGTTAAGGGCGACACTCGGTCCGTGTTTAAGGAGCCGGCCCTGACGCTCCTCTTCGGCCTGTGTTTAAGGAGGCGGCCGTCCTCCACTTCCTTCCATGCACCACCACATTCGCAGTTGACACTTTGCCATTTTTTCAGAGAGGTGACACTTAGTCGTTTTTTCGAAAGTTGACACTTAGTCGTTTTTTCGAAAGTTGACACTTTGCCGTTTTTTCAGAGAGGCGACACTTAGTCGTTTTTTCGAAAGTTGACACTTAGCCGTTTTTTCGAAAGTTGACACTTAGCCGTTTTTTCGAAAGTTGACACTTAGCCGTTTTTTCGAAAGTTGACACTTAGTCACTTTTTCGCCACAGTGACACCTCCAGCGCGTGCCACGGCGCTTTTCAGGTCTTCTATCCGACCTTGTGCTGTCGAGGACGGCGTGTCCGACGCCGTGGGGAGACCAGCACCATCTCCTCCATACTCGTAAACGGGGTGCTTTGGAAAACGGGGGGAAAGTCGATGAGTACACTGACTACTGGGACCATTTCATTGTACTCTGGCGCACCTGAAGACCAAAAAAGGTACTGCACCTTAGCCCGGGTACCTCACCCCCTGGTACCTCGAGGAGAACTTAGAAAAATTTCGACAAATTTTTGGTGAGCTCCAGGGAGAGAGGCTGATTTTTCGCTTTTTGAGGCCGACCGCCGAACCGGCGCGGGGCGGACTCACAAGCCCCCCAGAGCCGTGGGCACTTAGTCGTTTTTTCAGAGAGGCGACACTTAGTCGTTTTTTCAGAGGCGACACTTAGTCGTTTTTTCGAAAGTTGACACTTAGCCGTTTTTTCGAAAGTCGACACTTAGCCGTTTTTTTGGAAAGTTGACACTTAGTCGTTTTTTCGAAAGTTGACACTTAGTCGTTTTTTCGCCACAATTGGCTCTGAGCTCCAGGGGGAGAGCCTGGTTTTGCCTTATTTCAGGCCGGCTGGGGAACCGGCGCGGGTCGGATGCACGAGCCCGGCAGAGCCGTGGGCACTTAGAAAATTTTCGCCGATTAAGCTGGGACCTCCAGGCGGAGACCGGCATTCCTCGTCCTCGGGGTTCGACCCAGGAACCGGCGCTGGGCAGACGCCGTAGCCACGCAGAGCCGTGGGCACTTAGAAAATATTCGCCAAGTTGGCTCTGAGCTCCAGGCGGAGAGGCTGGTTTTGCCTTATTTCAGGCCGGCTGGGGAACCGGCGCGGGTCGGATGCACGAGCCCGCAGAGCCGTGGGCACTTTGCCATTTTCTCAGAGTCGACACTTAGTCGTTTTTTCAGAGAGGCGACACTCTGTCGTTTTTTCGAAAGTTGACACTTTGCCGTTTTTTCAGAGAGGCGACACTTAGCCGTTTTTTCGAAAGTTGACACTTAGCCGTTTTTTCGAAAGTCGACACTTAGCCGTTTTTTCAGAGATGTGACACTTTGCCGTTTTTTCGAAAGTCGACACTTAGCCGTTTTTTCAGAGATGTGACACTTAGAAACTTTTTGCCAAGTTGGCTGTGAGCTCCAGGAGGAGACCGTTATTTTTCGTCATTCGAGGCCGACTGCGGAACCGGCGCTGGGCGGACGCCAAAGCTCGGCAGGGCCGTGGGCACTTAGAAACTTTTTGCCAAGTTGGCTGTGAGCTCCAGGAGGAGACCGTTATTTTTCGTCATTCGAGGCCGACTGCGGAACCGGCGCTGGGCGGACGCCAAAGCTCGGCAGGGCCGTGGGCACTTAGAAACTTTTTGCCAAGTTGGCTGTGAGCTCCAGGAGGAGACCGTTATTTTTCGTCATTCGAGGCCGACTGCGGAACCGGCGCTGGGCGGACGCCAAAGCTCGGCAGGGCCGTGGGCACTTAGAAACTTTTTGCCAAGTTGGCTGTGAGCTCCAGGAGGAGACCGTTATTTTTCGTCATTCGAGGCCGACTGCGGAACCGGCGCTGGGCGGACGCCAAAGCTCGGCAGGGCCGTGGGCACTTAGAAACTTTTTGCCAAGTTGGCTGTGAGCTCCAGGAGGAGACCGTTATTTTTCGTCATTCGAGGCCGACTGCGGAACCGGCGCTGGGCGGACGCCAAAGCTCGGCAGGGCCGTGGGCACTTAGAAACTTTTTGCCAAGTTGGCTGTGAGCTCCAGGAGGAGACCGTTATTTTTCGTCATTCGAGGCCGACTGCGGAACCGGCGCTGGGCGGACGCCAAAGCTCGGCAGGGCCGTGGGCACTTAGAAACTTTTTGCCAAGTTGGCTGTGAGCTCCAGGAGGAGACCGTTATTTTTCGTCATTCGAGGCCGACTGCGGAACCGGCGCTGGGCGGACGCCAAAGCTCGGCAGGGCCGTGGGCACTTAGAAACTTTTTGCCAAGTTGGCTGTGAGCTCCAGGAGGAGACCGTTATTTTTCGTCATTCGAGGCCGACTGCGGAACCGGCGCTGAGCGGACGCCAAAGCTCGGCAGGGCCGTGGGCACTTAGAAACTTTTTGCCAAGTTGGCTGTGAGCTCCAGGAGGAGACCGTTATTTTTCGTCATTCGAGGCCGACTGCGGAACCGGCGCTGGGCGGACGCCAAAGCTCGGCAGGGCCGTGGGCACTTAGAAACTTTTTGCCAAGTTGGCTGTGAGCTCCAGGAGGAGACCGTTATTTTTCGTCATTCGAGGCCGACTGCGGAACCGGCGCTGGGCGGACGCCAAAGCTCGGCAGGGCCGTGGGCACTTAGAAACTTTTTGCCAAGTTGGCTGTGAGCTCCAGGAGGAGACCGTTATTTTTCGTCATTCTAGGCCGGCTGCAGAACCGGCGCGGGTCGGATGCACGAGCCCGCAGAGCCGTGGGCACTTTGCCACTTTTTCGCCACAATTGGCTCTGAGCTCCAGGAGGAGACCGTTATTTTTCGTCATTCTAGGCCGGTTGCAGAACCGGCGCGGCTCGGATGCACGAGCCCGCAGAGCCGTGGGCACTTAGAAAATTTTCAGAGAGGCGACACTTTGCCATTTTTTCAGAGAGGTGACACTTAGTCGTTTTTTCGAAAGTTGACACTTAGCCGTTTTTTCGAAAGTTGACACTTAGCCGTTTTTTCGAAAGTTGACACTTAGTCGTTTTTTTGCCAAAGTGCCCACCTCCAGCGCGTGCCACGGCGCTTTCCAGGTCTTCTATCCGACCTTGTGCTGTCGAGGACGGCGTGTCCGACGCCGTGGGGAGACCAGCACCATCTCCTCCATACTCGTAAACGAGGTGCTTTGGAAAACGGGGGGAAAGTCGATGAGTACACTGACTACTGGGACCATTTCATTGTACTCTGGCGCACCTGAAGACCAAAAAAGGTACTGCACCTTAGCCCGGGTACCTCACCCCCTGGTACCTCGAGGAGAACTTAGAAAAATTTCGACAAATTTTTGGTGAGCTCCAGGGAAAGAGGCTGATTTTTCGCTTTTTGAGGCCGACTGCCGAACCGGCGCGGGGCGGACTCACAAGCCCCGCAGAGCCGTGGGCACTTAGTCGTTTTTTCAGAGAGGCGACACTTAGTCGTTTTTTCGAAAGGCGACACTTAGCCGTTTTTTCGAAAGTCGACACTTAGCCGTTTTTTCGAAAGTTGACACTTAGTCGTTTTTTTGAAAGTTGACACTTAGTCGTTTTTTCGCTGATTTTGCTGGGACCTCCAGGCGAGGACCGGCGTTTTTCGTCTTCCGGGTTCGACCCGGGAACCAGCGCCGAGCGGACACATTCGCTCGCTAGTGCCGTTGGCACTTAGAAAATTTTTCGTTTGTCATGAGCTCCGGGCGGAGACCGGCGTTTTTCGTCTTCCGGGTTCGACCCGGGAACCAGCGCCGAGCGGACACATTCGCTCGCTAGTGCCGTTGGCACTTAGAAAATTTTTCGTTTGTCATGAGCTCCGGGCGGAGAGCGGCGTTTTTCGTCTTCCGGGTTCGACCCGGGAACCAGCGCCGAGCGGACACATTCGCTCGCTAGTGCCGTTGGCACTTAGAAAATTTTTCGTTTGTCATGAGCTCCGGGCGGAGACCGGCATTTTTCGTCATTCGAGGCCGACGGGGGAACCAGCCGGAGCGGACACGTTTGCTCGGAAGAGCCGTTGGCACTTAGAAAAAATTCCGTGTCTCGTGAGCTCCAGGGGGGACAGGCTGGTTTTATTCATCCGTAGCCGACATGGGAACCAGCGCGGAGCGGATTGGTGTTGCGCTGCCATATACCTCATCTCTCTCAGGAGTCCCCCCCTTATACGTGCCGATGGTGTTTTGGAAAACGGGGGGTAACTGGATGAGTACACTGACTAGGGGGACCAGTACACTAGCGAGTGGGACCAGTACACTGACTAGTGGGACCAACACACTATGAGCGCCTGGTACCTAAAATGGAAGTATAGAGGCCGAATTTCGGGCAAGATCACGCCGGGTTAGGCTTCCAGGACCTCGGCTAAGCAATTTTAACGGGTCGCCCGGTTCTTTTTTTTATCCAGCCCGGTTCTTTTTTTATCCAGCCCGGTTCTTTTTACACTTCCAGCTGGAGCTCGGGAGCGGCTTTTTGCACAAGATCACGCCGGGTTAGGCTTCCAGGACCTCGGCGAAGCAATTTTAACGGGTCGCCCGGTTCTTTTTTGATCCAGCCCGGTTCTTTTTTTTATCCAGCCTGGTTCTTTTTACACTTCCAGCTGGAGCTCGGGAGCGGCTTTTTGCACAAGATCACGCCGTGTTAGGCTTCCAGGACCTCGGCGAAGCAATTTTAACGGGTCGCCCGGTTCTTTTTTGATCCAGCCCGGTTCTTTTTTTATCCAGCCCGGTTCTTTTTACACTTCCAGCTGGAGCTCGGGAGCGGCTTTTTGCACAAGATCACGCCGTGTTAGGCTTCCAGGACCTCGGCGAAGCAATTTTAACGGGTCGCCCGGTTCTTTTTTGATCCAGCCCGGTTCTTTTTTTTATCCAGCCTGGTTCTTTTTACACTTCCAGCTGGAGCTCGGGAGCGGCTTTTTGCACAAGATCACGCCGTGTTAGGCTTCCAGGACCTCGGCGAAGCAATTTTAACGGGTCGCCCGGTTCTTTTTTGATCCAGCCCGGTTCTTTTTTTATCCAGCCCGGTTCTTTTTACACTTCCAGCTGGAGCTCGGGAGCGGCTTTTTGCACAAGATCACGCCGTGTTAGGCTTCCAGGACCTCGGCTAAGCAATTTTAACGGGTCGCCCGGTTCTTTTTTGATCCAGCCCGGTTCTTTTTTTTATCCAGCCTGGTTCTTTTTACACTTCCAGCTGGAGCTCGGGAGCGGCTTTTTGCACAAGAACACGCCGTGTTAGGCTTCCAGGACCTCGGCTAAGCAATTTTAACGGGTCGCCCGGTTCTTTTTTGAACCAGCCCGGTTCTTTTTTTTATCCAGCCCGGTTCTTTTTACACTTCCAGCTGGAGCTCGGGAGCGGCTTTTTGCACAAGAACACGCCGTGTAAGGCTTCCAGGACCTCGGCTAAGCAATTTTAACGGGTCGCCCGGTTCTTTTTTGAACCAGCCCGGTTCTTTTTTTTATCCAGCCAGGTTCTTTTTAAACTTCCAGCTGGAGCTCGGGAGCGGCTTTTTGCACAAGATCACGCCGGGTTAGGCTTCCAGGACCTCGGCTAAGCAATTTTAACGGGTCGCCCGGTTCTTTTTTGATCCAGCCCGGTTCTTTTTTTTATCCAGCCTGGTTCTTTTTACACTTCCAGCTGGAGCTCGGGAGCGGCTTTTTGCACAAGATCACGCCGTGTTAGGCTTCCAGGACCTCGGCTAAGCAATTTTAACGGGTCGCCCGGTTCTTTTTTTGATCCAGCCCGGTTCTTTTTACACTTCCAGCTGGAGCTCGGGAGCGGCTTTTTGCACAAGATCACGCCGTGTTAGGCTTCCAGGACCTCGGCTAAGCAATTTTACCGGCCCGCCCGGTTCTTTTTTTTATCCAGCCCGGTTCTTTTTACACTTCCAGCTGGAGCTCGGGAGCGGCTTTTTGCACAAGATCACGCCGTGTTAGGCTTCCAGGACCTCGGCTAAGCAATTTTAACGGGTCGCCCGGTTCTTTTTTGATCCAGCCCGGTTCTTTTTTTTATCCAGCCCGGTTCTTTTTACACTTCCAGCTGGAGCTCGGGAGCGGCTTTTTGCACAAGATCACGCCGGGTTAGGCTTCCAGGACCTCGGCTAAGCAATTTTAACGGGTCCCCCGGTTCTTTTTTGATCCAGCCCGGTTCTTTTTTTATCCAGCCCGGTTCTTTTTACACTTCCAGCTGGAGCTCGGGAGCGGCTTTTTGCACAAGATCACGCCGGGTTAGGCTTCCAGGACCTCGGCTAAGCAATTTTAACGGGTCCCCCGGTTCTTTTTTGATCCAGCCCGGTTCTTTTTTTATCCAGCCCGGTTCTTTTTACACTTCCAGCTGGAGCTCGGGAGCGGCTTTTTGCACAAGATCACGCCGTGTTAGGCTTCCAGGACCTCGGCTAAGCAATTTTAACGGGTCGCCCGGTTCTTTTTTGATCCAGCCCGGTTCTTTTTCCACTTCCAGCTGGAGCTCAGCAGCGGCTTTTTGCACAAGATCACGCCGGGTTAGGCTTCCAGGACCTCGGCTAAGCACTTCTAACGGGTCGCCCGGTTCTTTTTTTGAACCAGCCCGGTTCTTTTTACACTTCCAGCTGGAGCTCAGCAGCGGCTTTTTGCACAAGATCACGCCGGGTTAGGGTTCCAGGACCTCGGCTAAGCAATTTTAACGGGCCGCCCGGTTCTTTTTTTGATCCAGCCCGGTTCTTTTTACACTTCCAGCTGGAGCTCAGCAGCGGCTTTTTGCACAAGATCACGCCGGGTTAGGCTTCCAGGACCTCGGCTAAGCACTTCTAACGGGCCCTGGTCCACCCCTGCCAGCGCATTTCAAAACTTGGCATTAATTTCGACCTAAGAGACGAAGTCTGATTTTTTTCTACCACTTGGGCGGCCTTTTTGCACCCAGAACACCCGCACCGGCACCATAAATTCGAAGGGTGCCGAGTGCGTCGGCGCAGATTCTGCGACGGAGTGACACTTCCCTCTTGTGGACATTCGGCGGTAGGTGAAATGCGCACTCGGTCTTCTCTTTTCTTTTCCTTCCAGTGAAACTTTGGCAACATTCTGCGAGCTGCTGGCTTCCAGAACCTCGGCCAAGCAGGTGGAGGATTTTTTTCCACTTCCAGCTGGAGGTGAGGAGGGACTTTTTGGGCAAGATCACGCCGACTTAGCAAGCAAGGTGGAAGTGCCAGCATGCAGTGGCTGGAAGTGTGGATGTGGAGCTCCAGCACCCTCCCTGCCTATGGAAGTGTGGAGCTCCAGCACCCTCCCTGCCTATGGAAGTGTGGAGCTCCAGCACCCTCCCTGCCTATGGAAGTGTGGAGCTCCAGCACCCTCCCTGCCTATGGAAGTGTGGAGCTCCAGCACCCTCCCTGCCTATGGAAGTGTGGAGCTCCAGCACCCTCCCTGCCTATGGAAGTGTGGAGCTCCAGCACCCTCCCTGCCTATGGAAGTGTGGAGCTCCAGCACCCTCCCTGCCTATGGAAGTGTGGAGCTCCAGCACCCTCCCTGCCTATGGAAGTGTGGAGCTCCAGCACCCTCCCTGCCTATGGAAGTGTGGAGCTCCAGCACCCTCCCTGCCTATGGAAGTGTGGAGCTCCAGCACCCTCCCTGCCTATGGAAGTGTGGAGCTCCAGCACCCTCCCTGCCTATGGAAGTGTGGAGCTCCAGCACCCTCCCTGCCTATGGAAGTGTGGAGCTCCAGCACCCTCCCTGCCTATGGAAGTGTGGAGCTCCAGCACCCTCCCTGCCTATGGAAGTGTGGAGCTCCAGCACCCTCCCTGCCTATGGAAGTGTGGAGCTCCAGCACCCTCCCTGCCTATGGAAGTGTGGAGCTCCAGCACCCTCCCTGCCTATGGAAGTGTGGAGCTCCAGCACCCTCCCTGCCTATGGAAGTGTGGAGCTCCAGCACCCTCCCTGCCTATGGAAGTGTGGAGCTCCAGCACCCTCCCTGCCTATGGAAGTGTGGAGCTCCAGCACCCTCCCTGCCTATGGAAGTGTGGAGCTCCAGCACCCTCCCTGCCTATGGAAGTGTGGAGCTCCAGCACCCTCCCTGCCTATGGAAGTGTGGAGCTCCAGCACCCTCCCTGCCTATGGAAGTGTGGAGCTCCAGCACCCTCCCTGCCTATGGAAGTGTGGAGCTCCAGCACCCTCCCTGCCTATGGAAGTGTGGAGCTCCAGCACCCTCCCTGCCTATGGAAGTGTGGAGCTCCAGCACCCTCCCTGCCTATGGAAGTGTGGAGCTCCAGCACCCTCCCTGCCTATGGAAGTGTGGAGCTCCAGCACCCTCCCTGCCTATGGAAGTGTGGAGCTCCAGCACCCTCCCTGCCTATGGAAGTGTGGAGCTCCAGCACCCTCCCTGCCTATGGAAGTGTGGAGCTCCAGCACCCTCCCTGCCTATGGAAGTGTGGAGCTCCAGCACCCTCCCTGCCTATGGAAGTGTGGAGCTCCAGCACCCTCCCTGCCTATGGAAGTGTGGAGCTCCAGCACCCTCCCTGCCTATGGAAGTGTGGAGCTCCAGCACCCTCCCTGCCTATGGAAGTGTGGAGCTCCAGCACCCTCCCTGCCTATGGAAGTGTGGAGCTCCAGCACCCTCCCTGCCTATGGAAGTGTGGAGCTCCAGCACCCTCCCTGCCTATGGAAGTGTGGAGCTCCAGCACCCTCCCTGCCTATGGAAGTGTGGAGCTCCAGCACCCTCCCTGCCTATGGAAGTGTGGAGCTCCAGCACCCTCCCTGCCTATGGAAGTGTGGAGCTCCAGCACCCTCCCTGCCTATGGAAGTGTGGAGCTCCAGCACCCTCCCTGCCTATGGAAGTGTGGAGCTCCAGCACCCTCCCTGCCTATGGAAGTGTGGAGCTCCAGCACCCTCCCTGCCTATGGAAGTGTGGAGCTCCAGCACCCTCCCTGCCTATGGAAGTGTGGAGCTCCAGCACCCTCCCTGCCTATGGAAGTGTGGAGCTCCAGCACCCTCCCTGCCTATGGAAGTGTGGAGCTCCAGCACCCTCCCTGCCTATGGAAGTGTGGAGCTCCAGCACCCTCCCTGCCTATGGAAGTGTGGAGCTCCAGCACCCTCCCTGCCTATGGAAGTGTGGAGCTCCAGCACCCTCCCTGCCTATGGAAGTGTGGAGCTCCAGCACCCTCCCTGCCTATGGAAGTGTGGAGCTCCAGCACCCTCCCTGCCTATGGAAGTGTGGAGCTCCAGCACCCTCCCTGCCTATGGAAGTGTGGAGCTCCAGCACCCTCCCTGCCTATGGAAGTGTGGAGCTCCAGCACCCTCCCTGCCTATGGAAGTGTGGAGCTCCAGCACCCTCCCTGCCTATGGAAGTGTGGAGCTCCAGCACCCTCCCTGCCTATGGAAGTGTGGAGCTCCAGCACCCTCCGTGCCTATGGAAGAGCCACCTCCGCGGGCATGCTGCTCAACCACGCCGGCCCAGAGTTCCAGCCGCTCGGCTACACTCTCTCACAAGCCCCGCCTGGAGCTCCCCAGCCCGCCCCTGGTACCTCAACTACCGAGGCCAGCCGCTCGACCAGGCCGGCCCAGAGTTCCAGCCGCTCGGCTTCACTCTCTCACAAGCCCCGCCTGGAGCTCCCCAGCCCGCCCCTGGTACCTCAACTACCGAGGCCAGCCGCTCGACCACGCCGGCGCAGAGTTCCAGCCGCTCGGATAAGCTCTGCCACTCTCCCGCTAAGCAGCCACCGGTAACGGGGAAATGTCGCCGCCTTGTGGACACGCCGTTGTAAATGAATGGGCTTTCGCACTTAGTGCAATTTTCGCCAACTCTCTGACTGGAGCTATGGAAGTATGGAGCTATGGAGCCACCAGCCACCCAGGCTGGAGCTATGGAGCTCTGGAGGTATGGAGCTCTGGTGCTATGGAAGTATGGAGCTATGGAGCTCTGGAGGTATGGAGCTATGGAGCCCTGGAGCTATGGAGCCCTGGAGCTATGGAGCTATGGAGCCCTGGAGCTATGGAGCTATGGAGCTATGGTGCTATGGAGCTATGGAGCTCTGGTGCTATGGAGCTATGGAGCTCTGGTGCTATGGAGCTATGGAGCTCTGGTGCTATGGAGCTATGGAGCTCTGGTGCTATGGAGCTATGGAGCTCTGGTGCTATGGAGCTATGGAGCTCTGGTGCTATGGAGCTCTGGAGCTCTGGAGGTATGGAGCCACCAGCCAGCACCCTCCGTGGCTGGATCAATGGAAGTGTTTTAGGTACCAGGCAGCCAAAGGGCCGAGGCCTCACGCTCGACCACGCCGGCGCAGAGTTCCAGCCGCTCGGATAAGCTCTGTCACTCACCCGCCGCGCAGCCACCGGTAACGGGGAAATGTCGCCGCCTGGCGGACACGCCGTTGTAAATGAATGGGCTTTCGCACTTAGTGCAATTTTAGCCAACTCTCTGACTGGAGCTATGGAAGTATGGAGCTATGGAGCCACCAGCCACCCAGGCTGGAGCTATGGAGCTCTGGAGGTATGGAGCTATGGAGCCCTGGAGCTATGGAGCTATGGAGCCCTGGAGCTATGGAGCCCTGGAGCTATGGAGCTATGGAGCTCTGGTGCTATGGAGCTATGGAGCTCTGGTGCTATGGAGCTATGGAGCTCTGGTGCTATGGAGCTATGGAGCTCTGGTGCTATGGAGCTATGGAGCTCTGGTGCTATGGAGCTATGGAGCTCTGGTGCTATGGAGCTATGGAGCTCTGGTGCTATGGAGCTATGGAGCTCTGGTGCTATGGAGCTATGGAGCTATGGAGCTCTGGTGCTATGGAGCTATGGAGCTCTGGTGCTATGGAGCTATGGTGCTATGGAGCTATGGAGCTCTGGTGCTATGGAGCTATGGAGCTCTGGTGCTATGGAGCTATGGAGCTCTGGTGCTATGGAGCTATGGAGCTCTGGTGCTATGGAGCTATGGAGCTCTGGTGCTATGGAGCTATGGAGCTCTGGTGCTATGGAGCTCTGGAGCTCTGGAGGTATGGAGCCACCAGCCAGCACCCTCCGTGGCTGGATCAATGGAAGTGTTTTAGGTACCAGGCAGCCAAAGGGCCGAGGCCTCACGCTCGACCACGCCGGCGCAGAGTTCCAGCCGCTCGGATAAGCTCTGTCACTCACCCGCCGCGCAGCCACCGGTAACGGGGAAATGTCGCCGCCTGGCGGACACGCCGTTGTAAATGAATGGGCTTTCGCACTTAGTGCAATTTTAGCCAACTCCGTGGCTGCAAGTATGGAAGTATGGAGCTATGGAGCCACCAGCCACCCAGGCTGGAGCTATGGAGCTCTGGAGGTATGGAGCTCTGGTGCTATGGAAGTATGGAGCTATGGAGCTATGGAGCTCTGGTGCTATGGAGCTATGGAGCTCTGGTGCTATGGAGCTATGGAGCTCTGGTGCTATGGAGCTATGGAGCTCTGGTGCTATGGAGCTATGGAGCTCTGGTGCTATGGAGCTATGGAGCTATGGAGCCACCAGCCAGCACCCTCCGTGGCTGGATCAATGGAAGTGTTTTAGGTACCAGGCAGCCAAAGGGCCGAGGCCTCACGCTCGACCACGCCGGCGCAGAGTTCCAGCCGCTCGGATAAGCTCTGTCACTCACCCGCCGCGCAGCCACCGGTAACGGGGAAATGTCGCCGCCTTGTGGACACGCCGTTGTAAATGAATGGGCTTTCGCACTTAGTGCAATTTTAGCCAACTCCGTGGCTGCAAGTATGGAAGTATGGAGCTATGGAGCCACCAGCCAGCACCCTCCGCGGCTGGAGCTATGGAAGTATGGAGCTATGGAGCTATGGAAGTATGGAGCTATGGAGCTATGGAGCTCTGGAAGTATGGAGCTATGGAGCTCTGGAGGTATGGAGCTATGGAGCCCTGGAGCCCTGGAGCTATGGAGCCCTGGAGCTATGGAGCTATGGAGCCCTGGAGCCCTGGAGCTATGGAGCTATGGAGCCCTGGAGCCCTGGAGCTATGGAGCTATGGAGCTCTGGAGGTATGGAGCTATGGAGCCCTGGAGCCCTGGAGCTATGGAGCCCTGGAGCCCTGGAGCTATGGAGCTATGGAGCCCTGGAGCTATGGAGCTATGGAGCTCTGGTGCTATGGAGCTATGGAGCTATGGAGCCACCAGCCAGCACCCTCCGTGGCTGGATCAATGGAAGTGTTTTAGTTACCAGGCAGCCAAAGGGCCGAGGCCTCACGCTCGACCACGCCGGCGCAGAGTTCCAGCCGCTCGGATAAGCTCTGTCACTCACCCGCCGCGCAGCCACCGGTAACGGGGAAATGTCGCCGCCTGGCGGACACGCCGTTGTAAATGAATGGGCTTTCGCACTTAGTGCAATTTTCGCCAACTCTCTGACTGGAGCTATGGAAGTATGGAGCTATGGAGCCACCAGCCACCCAGGCTGGAGCTATGGAGCTCTGGAGGTATGGAGCTATGGAGCCCTGGAGCTATGGAGCTATGGAGCCCTGGAGCTATGGAGCCCTGGAGCTATGGAGCTATGGAGCTCTGGTGCTATGGAGCTATGGAGCTCTGGTGCTATGGAGCTATGGAGCTCTGGTGCTATGGAGCTATGGAGCTCTGGTGCTATGGAGCTATGGAGCTATGGAGCTCTGGTGCTATGGAGCTATGGAGCTCTGGTG
>NC_141196.1:25954575-25989575 GCF_054491065.1 Syngnathus leptorhynchus
GACTGTTTTCCGGACGCCGGCCGCGGTTCGCGGGGGCTCTAGGTGGTCTGACGCTGCCGCGGGGTGAGATGGATCGGGCTGGACCCGGCGCAGCCGAAGCCGAGGACGCGGAACCTCGAATGCGACCCTCGCGGACCCCTAAACGAGAGGAGCTGCGCCCGGCCTCGTAAGACACCTCTTCTCCGGTGCTAGGTCGACCCCGACGCCGCTGGCCGCCGCCGCCGCCTTGCCGCTATCCCTCCGCACGTTTGGGGCCGGTGGCGACCCGCAGGACGGCCGACAACTCGCTCGTTTGGCGGGGCGATGCAAGGTTAGGCGAACTGGGCGGTAACTCGGGTTAGTCGAGGGGACTTCGCGGTGGACAGGGGGGTGCGAATCCGGCCGGGCGGCCCTTCGATGGAGCCTGGTGCAGGGACATTCAATGGGATGAGCCGCGCTCGCCGCGGAACCTTCGAGCGCCGCTACTCAGCAAGTAAACGAGAGGGAGCTGCGCCCGGCCTCGTAAGACGCCTCTTCTCCGGTGCGAGCGCCCCGACGCCGCTGGCCGCCGCCGCCGCCTTGCCGCTATCCCGCCGCGCGTTTGGGGAGGGAGGGCGACCCGTAGGACGGCCCGCCGACTACACGACCGTTTGGCAGAGCGAGTGCAAGGTTAGGCGAGCTGGGCGGTAACTCGGGTTAGTCTGGGGAGACTCGCGGTGGACAGGGTGGCGCGAATCCGGCCGGGCGGCCCCATCGATTAAGCATTGGTAGGGAGCCGAGGATGAGCCGTGCGAAGTGGCCTCGGAGGCGGTCCGTGGGGGACGACGGGGGGGGACGGGCGTCGGCCCTCCGGCCCGAGCAGAGAACGTTCGGTCACCCAAGCGGGAATCTGCGCCCCGGCCCGAGTCGGACTCGGTCGGTGCGGCCCGCTGAGGCCCTCAACTATTCCCGTACGCGGGGGTCGGGAGCTGCGGCGCTGCGCCGGCGACTTACCCGCGCGAGGCACGCACTGCGTGCGGCCAGGATGCGGAGTTGGATCGGCGCTGGTTAGGAACCCTCGGGGAACGAAGGCGGACGGCGGCCAGCCGGCGCCGACGAACCCGTCGGGGAGGGGGCTGGTGGCAGGCGCGATCGGCACTATTGCTGACTGCCGGGAGGGAAGCTGCGCCCCGGCCGAGTCAGACTCAGCCGTTGCGGCCCCCCCGAGCCCGCAGCGCGTAGCGCGGAAGCCATACGCCCCCCCGATGCGGAGCGACAGACGCCCCCGCGACCGCGGTTGGTCGGGAAGGCTTTTCGGATAGAGGTCGGACGGTGTGTGTGGACGGCTTCCCGTGGTGCCGCCGCTATCAAGCCGGAGGGTTTGAGAAACGACATTCGCGGAAGGACCGGCGCGGCCGGCGGACGCTCGCACGCGCGGCGCCCGACACTCAGCCGCTCGCTCGGCCTCCGTGGATCGTGGCTAGGTGGGATGGATGCCAAACCGGGTCGTCTCGGTCTCGCCGCAGTACGGTCGCGCCGGGGCCTGCGGGGCGGCGCGGGGAGCGCACGCTCACGCGGCGGCCGGGGCGCTAGAGTGCGACCCGCAGTGGGTAGGAACCGTCCACCCGACGTCGGACGAGCCGAGGCCGATGGGGGCCCTACCAAGGCGGGTCATGAGTGCCAGTCGGTCAGTTGGGTGAGGGGGTACTCGGAGGCCCGCCGGGAGCAGACGGGCGACCGGGGATGGGGGGCGTACGCGGGCGGGCGCCGGGAGAAGACGGCCCGTCCGGGGTCGAATCTCGGCCTGTGTTTTCGGAGCCGGCCGGGCATCACGCTCCCTCCTTGGATGGACAACATTCGTAGTTGACACTTTGTGTCATTTTATCCGAGCGGGCGGGCGCCTCGAGAGGCGGACCGTCCGGGGCGACTCTCGGCCTGTGTTTTCGGAGCCGGCCGGGCCTCACGCTCCCTCCTTGGATGGACAACATTCGTAGTTGACACTTTGTGTCATTTTATCCGAGCGGGCGGGCGCCGCGAGGCGGACCGTCCGGGGCGACTCTCGGCCTGTGTTTTCGGAGCCGGCCGGGCATCACGCTCCCTCCTTGGATGGACAACATTCGTAGTTGACACTTTGTGTCATTTTATCCGAGCGGGCGGGCGCCGCGAGGCGGACCGTCCGGGGCGACTCTCGGCCTGTGTTTTCGGAGCCGGCCGGGCATCACGCTCCCTCCTTGGATGGACAACATTCGTAGTTGACACTTTGTGTCATTTTATCCGAGCGGGCGGGCGCCTCGAGAGGCGGACCGTCCGGGGCGACTCTCGGCCTGTGTTTTCGGAGCCGGCCGGGCCTCAAGCTCCCTCCTTGGATGGACAACATTCGTAGTTGACACTTTGTGTCATTTTATCCGAGCGGGCGGGCGCCGCGAGGCGGACCGTCCGGGGCGACTCTCGGCCTGTGTTTAAGGAGCCGGCCGGGCATCACGCTCCTTCCTTGGATGGACAACATTCGCAGTTGACACTTTGTGTCATTTTATCCGAGCAGACGGGCGCCTCGAGAGGCGGACCGTCCGGGGCGACTCTCGGCCTGTGTTTTCGGAGCCGGCCGGGCATCACGCTCCCTCCTTGGATGGACAACATTCGTAGTTGACACTTTGTGTCATTTTATCCGAGCGGGCGGGCGCCTCGAGAGGCGGACCGTCCGGGGCGACTCTCGGCCTGTGTTTTCGGAGCCGGCCGGGCCTCAAGCTCCCTCCTTGGATGGACAACATTCGTAGTTGACACTTTGTGTCATTTTATCCGAGCGGGCGGGCGCCGCGAGGCGGACCGTCCGGGGCGACTCTCGGCCTGTGTTTAAGGAGCCGGCCGGGCATCACGCTCCTTCCTTGGATGGACAACATTCGCAGTTGACACTTTGTGTCATTTTATCCGAGCAGACGGGCGCCGCGAGGCGGACCGTCCGGGGCGACTCTCGGCCTGTGTTTTCGGAGCCGGCCGGGCATCACGCTCCCTCCTTGGATGGACAACATTCGTAGTTGACACTTTGTGTCATTTTATCCGAGCAGACGGGCGCCGCGAGGCGGACCGTCCGGGGCGACTCTCGGCCTGTGTTTAAGGAGCCGGCCGGGCATCACGCTCCTTCCTTGGATGGACAACATTCGCAGTTGACACTTTGTGTCATTTTGTTCGGCCTGTGTTTAAGGAGGCGGCCGTCCTCCACTCGGTCCGTGTTTAAGGAGCGACACTCGCGCTCCGGTTCGGCCTGTATTTAGGGAGGCGGCCGTCCTCCGCTTGGTCTGTGTTAAGGGCGACACTCTGTCCATGTTTGAGGAGCCTGGCCCTGACGCTCCTCTCCGGCCTGTGTTTAAGGAGGCGGCCGTCCTCCCCTTGGTCCGTGTTAAGGGCGACACTCGGTCCATGTTTGAGGAGCCTGGCCCTGACGCTCCTCTCCGGCCTGTGTTTAAGGAGGCGGCCGTCCTCCCCTTGGTCCGTGTTAAGGGCGACACTCGGTCCATGTTTGAGGAGCCTGGCCCTGACGCTCCTCTCCGGCCTGTGTTTAAGGAGGCGGCCGTCCTCCCCTTGGTCTGTGTTAAGGGCGACACTCGGTCCATGTTTGAGGAGCCTGGCCCTGACGCTCCTCTCCGGCCTGTGTTTAAGGAGGCGGCCGTCCTCCCCTTGGTCCGTGTTAAGGGCGACACTCGGTCCATGTTTGAGGAGCCTGGCCCTGACGCTCCTCTCCGGCCTGTGTTTAAGGAGGCGGCCGTCCTCCCCTTGGTCCGTGTTAAGGGCGACACTCGGTCCATGTTTGAGGAGCCTGGCCCTGACGCTCCTCTCCGGCCTGTGTTTAAGGAGGCGGCCGTCCTCCCCTTGGTCTGTGTTAAGGGCGACACTCGGTCCATGTTTGAGGAGCCTGGCCCTGACGCTCCTCTCCGGCCTGTGTTTAAGGAGGCGGCCGTCCTCCCCTTGGTCTGTGTTAAGGGCGACACTCGGTCCATGTTTGAGGAGCCTGGCCCTGACGCTCCTCTCCGGCCTGTGTTTAAGGAGGCGGCCGTCCTCCCCTTGGTCTGTGTTAAGGGCGACACTCGGTCCATGTTTGAGGAGCCTGGCCCTGACGCTCCTCTCCGGCCTGTGTTTAAGGAGGCGGCCGTCCTCCCCTTGGTCTGTGTTAAGGGCGACACTCGGTCCGTGTTTAAGGAGCGGCCCTCGCGCTCCGGTTCGGCCTGTATTTAGGGAGGCGGCCGTCCTCCGCTTGGTCTGTGTTAAGGGCGACACTCGGTCCGTGTTTAAGGAGCCGGCCCTGACGCTCCTCTTCGGCCTGTGTTTAAGGAGGCGGCCGTCCTCCACTTCCTTCCATGCACCACCACATTCGCAGTTGACACTTTGCCATTTTTTCAGAGAGGTGACACTTAGTCGTTTTTTCGAAAGTTGACACTTAGTCGTTTTTTCGAAAGTTGACACTTTGCCGTTTTTTCAGAGAGGCGACACTTAGTCGTTTTTTCGAAAGTTGACACTTAGCCGTTTTTTCGAAAGTTGACACTTAGCCGTTTTTTCGAAAGTTGACACTTAGCCGTTTTTTCGAAAGTTGACACTTAGTCACTTTTTCGCCACAGTGACACCTCCAGCGCGTGCCACGGCGCTTTTCAGGTCTTCTATCCGACCTTGTGCTGTCGAGGACGGCGTGTCCGACGCCGTGGGGAGACCAGCACCATCTCCTCCATACTCGTAAACGGGGTGCTTTGGAAAACGGGGGGAAAGTCGATGAGTACACTGACTACTGGGACCATTTCATTGTACTCTGGCGCACCTGAAGACCAAAAAAGGTACTGCACCTTAGCCCGGGTACCTCACCCCCTGGTACCTCGAGGAGAACTTAGAAAAATTTCGACAAATTTTTGGTGAGCTCCAGGGAGAGAGGCTGATTTTTCGCTTTTTGAGGCCGACCGCCGAACCGGCGCGGGGCGGACTCACAAGCCCCCCAGAGCCGTGGGCACTTAGTCGTTTTTTCAGAGAGGCGACACTTAGTCGTTTTTTCAGAGGCGACACTTAGTCGTTTTTTCGAAAGTTGACACTTAGCCGTTTTTTCGAAAGTCGACACTTAGCCGTTTTTTTGGAAAGTTGACACTTAGTCGTTTTTTCGAAAGTTGACACTTAGTCGTTTTTTCGCCACAATTGGCTCTGAGCTCCAGGGGGAGAGCCTGGTTTTGCCTTATTTCAGGCCGGCTGGGGAACCGGCGCGGGTCGGATGCACGAGCCCGGCAGAGCCGTGGGCACTTAGAAAATTTTCGCCGATTAAGCTGGGACCTCCAGGCGGAGACCGGCATTCCTCGTCCTCGGGGTTCGACCCAGGAACCGGCGCTGGGCAGACGCCGTAGCCACGCAGAGCCGTGGGCACTTAGAAAATATTCGCCAAGTTGGCTCTGAGCTCCAGGCGGAGAGGCTGGTTTTGCCTTATTTCAGGCCGGCTGGGGAACCGGCGCGGGTCGGATGCACGAGCCCGCAGAGCCGTGGGCACTTTGCCATTTTCTCAGAGTCGACACTTAGTCGTTTTTTCAGAGAGGCGACACTCTGTCGTTTTTTCGAAAGTTGACACTTTGCCGTTTTTTCAGAGAGGCGACACTTAGCCGTTTTTTCGAAAGTTGACACTTAGCCGTTTTTTCGAAAGTCGACACTTAGCCGTTTTTTCAGAGATGTGACACTTTGCCGTTTTTTCGAAAGTCGACACTTAGCCGTTTTTTCAGAGATGTGACACTTAGAAACTTTTTGCCAAGTTGGCTGTGAGCTCCAGGAGGAGACCGTTATTTTTCGTCATTCGAGGCCGACTGCGGAACCGGCGCTGGGCGGACGCCAAAGCTCGGCAGGGCCGTGGGCACTTAGAAACTTTTTGCCAAGTTGGCTGTGAGCTCCAGGAGGAGACCGTTATTTTTCGTCATTCGAGGCCGACTGCGGAACCGGCGCTGGGCGGACGCCAAAGCTCGGCAGGGCCGTGGGCACTTAGAAACTTTTTGCCAAGTTGGCTGTGAGCTCCAGGAGGAGACCGTTATTTTTCGTCATTCGAGGCCGACTGCGGAACCGGCGCTGGGCGGACGCCAAAGCTCGGCAGGGCCGTGGGCACTTAGAAACTTTTTGCCAAGTTGGCTGTGAGCTCCAGGAGGAGACCGTTATTTTTCGTCATTCGAGGCCGACTGCGGAACCGGCGCTGGGCGGACGCCAAAGCTCGGCAGGGCCGTGGGCACTTAGAAACTTTTTGCCAAGTTGGCTGTGAGCTCCAGGAGGAGACCGTTATTTTTCGTCATTCGAGGCCGACTGCGGAACCGGCGCTGGGCGGACGCCAAAGCTCGGCAGGGCCGTGGGCACTTAGAAACTTTTTGCCAAGTTGGCTGTGAGCTCCAGGAGGAGACCGTTATTTTTCGTCATTCGAGGCCGACTGCGGAACCGGCGCTGGGCGGACGCCAAAGCTCGGCAGGGCCGTGGGCACTTAGAAACTTTTTGCCAAGTTGGCTGTGAGCTCCAGGAGGAGACCGTTATTTTTCGTCATTCGAGGCCGACTGCGGAACCGGCGCTGGGCGGACGCCAAAGCTCGGCAGGGCCGTGGGCACTTAGAAACTTTTTGCCAAGTTGGCTGTGAGCTCCAGGAGGAGACCGTTATTTTTCGTCATTCGAGGCCGACTGCGGAACCGGCGCTGAGCGGACGCCAAAGCTCGGCAGGGCCGTGGGCACTTAGAAACTTTTTGCCAAGTTGGCTGTGAGCTCCAGGAGGAGACCGTTATTTTTCGTCATTCGAGGCCGACTGCGGAACCGGCGCTGGGCGGACGCCAAAGCTCGGCAGGGCCGTGGGCACTTAGAAACTTTTTGCCAAGTTGGCTGTGAGCTCCAGGAGGAGACCGTTATTTTTCGTCATTCGAGGCCGACTGCGGAACCGGCGCTGGGCGGACGCCAAAGCTCGGCAGGGCCGTGGGCACTTAGAAACTTTTTGCCAAGTTGGCTGTGAGCTCCAGGAGGAGACCGTTATTTTTCGTCATTCTAGGCCGGCTGCAGAACCGGCGCGGGTCGGATGCACGAGCCCGCAGAGCCGTGGGCACTTTGCCACTTTTTCGCCACAATTGGCTCTGAGCTCCAGGAGGAGACCGTTATTTTTCGTCATTCTAGGCCGGTTGCAGAACCGGCGCGGCTCGGATGCACGAGCCCGCAGAGCCGTGGGCACTTAGAAAATTTTCAGAGAGGCGACACTTTGCCATTTTTTCAGAGAGGTGACACTTAGTCGTTTTTTCGAAAGTTGACACTTAGCCGTTTTTTCGAAAGTTGACACTTAGCCGTTTTTTCGAAAGTTGACACTTAGTCGTTTTTTTGCCAAAGTGCCCACCTCCAGCGCGTGCCACGGCGCTTTCCAGGTCTTCTATCCGACCTTGTGCTGTCGAGGACGGCGTGTCCGACGCCGTGGGGAGACCAGCACCATCTCCTCCATACTCGTAAACGAGGTGCTTTGGAAAACGGGGGGAAAGTCGATGAGTACACTGACTACTGGGACCATTTCATTGTACTCTGGCGCACCTGAAGACCAAAAAAGGTACTGCACCTTAGCCCGGGTACCTCACCCCCTGGTACCTCGAGGAGAACTTAGAAAAATTTCGACAAATTTTTGGTGAGCTCCAGGGAAAGAGGCTGATTTTTCGCTTTTTGAGGCCGACTGCCGAACCGGCGCGGGGCGGACTCACAAGCCCCGCAGAGCCGTGGGCACTTAGTCGTTTTTTCAGAGAGGCGACACTTAGTCGTTTTTTCGAAAGGCGACACTTAGCCGTTTTTTCGAAAGTCGACACTTAGCCGTTTTTTCGAAAGTTGACACTTAGTCGTTTTTTTGAAAGTTGACACTTAGTCGTTTTTTCGCTGATTTTGCTGGGACCTCCAGGCGAGGACCGGCGTTTTTCGTCTTCCGGGTTCGACCCGGGAACCAGCGCCGAGCGGACACATTCGCTCGCTAGTGCCGTTGGCACTTAGAAAATTTTTCGTTTGTCATGAGCTCCGGGCGGAGACCGGCGTTTTTCGTCTTCCGGGTTCGACCCGGGAACCAGCGCCGAGCGGACACATTCGCTCGCTAGTGCCGTTGGCACTTAGAAAATTTTTCGTTTGTCATGAGCTCCGGGCGGAGAGCGGCGTTTTTCGTCTTCCGGGTTCGACCCGGGAACCAGCGCCGAGCGGACACATTCGCTCGCTAGTGCCGTTGGCACTTAGAAAATTTTTCGTTTGTCATGAGCTCCGGGCGGAGACCGGCATTTTTCGTCATTCGAGGCCGACGGGGGAACCAGCCGGAGCGGACACGTTTGCTCGGAAGAGCCGTTGGCACTTAGAAAAAATTCCGTGTCTCGTGAGCTCCAGGGGGGACAGGCTGGTTTTATTCATCCGTAGCCGACATGGGAACCAGCGCGGAGCGGATTGGTGTTGCGCTGCCATATACCTCATCTCTCTCAGGAGTCCCCCCCTTATACGTGCCGATGGTGTTTTGGAAAACGGGGGGTAACTGGATGAGTACACTGACTAGGGGGACCAGTACACTAGCGAGTGGGACCAGTACACTGACTAGTGGGACCAACACACTATGAGCGCCTGGTACCTAAAATGGAAGTATAGAGGCCGAATTTCGGGCAAGATCACGCCGGGTTAGGCTTCCAGGACCTCGGCTAAGCAATTTTAACGGGTCGCCCGGTTCTTTTTTTTATCCAGCCCGGTTCTTTTTTTATCCAGCCCGGTTCTTTTTACACTTCCAGCTGGAGCTCGGGAGCGGCTTTTTGCACAAGATCACGCCGGGTTAGGCTTCCAGGACCTCGGCGAAGCAATTTTAACGGGTCGCCCGGTTCTTTTTTGATCCAGCCCGGTTCTTTTTTTTATCCAGCCTGGTTCTTTTTACACTTCCAGCTGGAGCTCGGGAGCGGCTTTTTGCACAAGATCACGCCGTGTTAGGCTTCCAGGACCTCGGCGAAGCAATTTTAACGGGTCGCCCGGATCTTTTTTGATCCAGCCCGGTTCTTTTTTTATCCAGCCCGGTTCTTTTTACACTTCCAGCTGGAGCTCGGGAGCGGCTTTTTGCACAAGATCACGCCGTGTTAGGCTTCCAGGACCTCGGCGAAGCAATTTTAACGGGTCGCCCGGTTCTTTTTTGATCCAGCCCGGTTCTTTTTTTTATCCAGCCTGGTTCTTTTTACACTTCCAGCTGGAGCTCGGGAGCGGCTTTTTGCACAAGATCACGCCGTGTTAGGCTTCCAGGACCTCGGCGAAGCAATTTTAACGGGTCGCCCGGTTCTTTTTTGATCCAGCCCGGTTCTTTTTTTATCCAGCCCGGTTCTTTTTACACTTCCAGCTGGAGCTCGGGAGCGGCTTTTTGCACAAGATCACGCCGTGTTAGGCTTCCAGGACCTCGGCTAAGCAATTTTAACGGGTCGCCCGGTTCTTTTTTGATCCAGCCCGGTTCTTTTTTTTATCCAGCCTGGTTCTTTTTACACTTCCAGCTGGAGCTCGGGAGCGGCTTTTTGCACAAGAACACGCCGTGTTAGGCTTCCAGGACCTCGGCTAAGCAATTTTAACGGGTCGCCCGGTTCTTTTTTGAACCAGCCCGGTTCTTTTTTTTATCCAGCCCGGTTCTTTTTACACTTCCAGCTGGAGCTCGGGAGCGGCTTTTTGCACAAGAACACGCCGTGTAAGGCTTCCAGGACCTCGGCTAAGCAATTTTAACGGGTCGCCCGGTTCTTTTTTGAACCAGCCCGGTTCTTTTTTTTATCCAGCCAGGTTCTTTTTAAACTTCCAGCTGGAGCTCGGGAGCGGCTTTTTGCACAAGATCACGCCGGGTTAGGCTTCCAGGACCTCGGCTAAGCAATTTTAACGGGTCGCCCGGTTCTTTTTTGATCCAGCCCGGTTCTTTTTTTTATCCAGCCTGGTTCTTTTTACACTTCCAGCTGGAGCTCGGGAGCGGCTTTTTGCACAAGATCACGCCGTGTTAGGCTTCCAGGACCTCGGCTAAGCAATTTTAACGGGTCGCCCGGTTCTT
Organism: Syngnathus leptorhynchus; assembly: GCF_054491065.1. Lineage (NCBI taxonomy): Eukaryota > Metazoa > Chordata > Actinopteri > Syngnathiformes > Syngnathidae > Syngnathus > Syngnathus leptorhynchus. The sequence continues at coordinate 25,964,564 of NC_141196.1, forward strand.
TTTTTGATCCAGCCCGGTTCTTTTTACACTTCCAGCTGGAGCTCGGGAGCGGCTTTTTGCACAAGATCACGCCGTGTTAGGCTTCCAGGACCTCGGCTAAGCAATTTTACCGGCCCGCCCGGTTCTTTTTTTTATCCAGCCCGGTTCTTTTTACACTTCCAGCTGGAGCTCGGGAGCGGCTTTTTGCACAAGATCACGCCGTGTTAGGCTTCCAGGACCTCGGCTAAGCAATTTTAACGGGTCGCCCGGTTCTTTTTTGATCCAGCCCGGTTCTTTTTTTTATCCAGCCCGGTTCTTTTTACACTTCCAGCTGGAGCTCGGGAGCGGCTTTTTGCACAAGATCACGCCGGGTTAGGCTTCCAGGACCTCGGCTAAGCAATTTTAACGGGTCCCCCGGTTCTTTTTTGATCCAGCCCGGTTCTTTTTTTATCCAGCCCGGTTCTTTTTACACTTCCAGCTGGAGCTCGGGAGCGGCTTTTTGCACAAGATCACGCCGGGTTAGGCTTCCAGGACCTCGGCTAAGCAATTTTAACGGGTCCCCCGGTTCTTTTTTGATCCAGCCCGGTTCTTTTTTTATCCAGCCCGGTTCTTTTTACACTTCCAGCTGGAGCTCGGGAGCGGCTTTTTGCACAAGATCACGCCGGGTTAGGCTTCCAGGACCTCGGCTAAGCACTTCTAACGGGCCCTGGTCCACCCCTGCCAGCGCATTTCAAAACTTGGCATTAATTTCGACCTAAGAGACGAAGTCTGATTTTTTTCTACCACTTGGGCGGCCTTTTTGCACCCAGAACACCCGCACCGGCACCATAAATTCGAAGGGTGCCGAGTGCGTCGGCGCAGATTCTGCGACGGAGTGACACTTCCCTCTTGTGGACATTCGGCGGTAGGTGAAATGCGCACTCGGTCTTCTCTTTTCTTTTCCTTCCAGTGAAACTTTGGCAACATTCTGCGAGCTGCTGGCTTCCAGAACCTCGGCCAAGCAGGTGGAGGATTTTTTTCCACTTCCAGCTGGAGGTGAGGAGGGACTTTTTGGGCAAGATCACGCCGACTTAGCAAGCAAGGTGGAAGTGCCAGCATGCTCCGTGGCTGGAAGTGTGGATGTGCCAGCACCCTCCCTGCCTATGGAAGTGTGGAGCTCCAGCACCCTCCCTGCCTATGGAAGTGTGGAGCTCCAGCACCCTCCCTGCCTATGGAAGTGTGGAGCTCCAGCACCCTCCCTGCCTATGGAAGTGTGGAGCTCCAGCACCCTCCCTGCCTATGGAAGTGTGGAGCTCCAGCACCCTCCCTGCCTATGGAAGAGCCACCTCCGCGGGCATGCTGCTCAACCACGCCGGCCCAGAGTTCCAGCCGCTCGGCTACACTCTCTCACAAGCCCCGCCTGGAGCTCCCCAGCCCGCCCCTGGTACCTCAACTACCGAGGCCAGCCGCTCGACCAGGCCGGCCCAGAGTTCCAGCCGCTCGGCTTCACTCTCTCACAAGCCCCGCCTGGAGCTCCCCAGCCCGCCCCTGGTACCTCAACTACCGAGGCCAGCCGCTCGACCAGGCCGGCCGAGAGTTCCAGCCGCTCGGCTTCACTCTCTCACAAGACCCGCCTGGAGCTCCCCGCCCCACCCCTGGTACCTCAACTACCGAGGCCAGCCGCTCGACCACGCCGGCGCAGAGTTCCAGCCGCTCGGATAAGCTCTGTCACTCACCCGCCGCGCAGCCACCGGTAACGGGGAAATGTCGCCGCCTGGCGGACACGCCGTTGTAAATGAATGGGCTTTCGCACTTAGTGCAATTTTCGCCAACTCTCTGACTGGAGCTATGGAAGTATGGAGCTATGGAGCCACCAGCCACCCAGGCTGGAGCTATGGAGCCATGGAGCTCTGGTGCTATGGAGCTCTGGAGGTATGGAGCTATGGAGCTATGGAGCTATGGAGCTATGGAGCCCTGGAGCTCTGGAGGTATGGAGCTATGGTGCTATGGAGCTCTGAAGCCATGGAGCTCTGGTGCTATGGAGCTCTGGAGCTCTGGAGGTATGGAGCTCTGGAGGTATGGAGCTATGGAGCCCTGGAGCCCTGGAGCTATGGAGCCCTGGAGCTATGGAGCCCTGGAGCCCTGGAGCTATGGAGCCCTGGAGCTATGGAGCTATGGAGCCCTGGAGCTATGGAGCTATGGAGCTCTGGTGCTATGGAGCTATGGAGCTCTGGTGCTATGGAGCTATGGAGCTCTGGTGCTATGGAGCTATGGAGCTCTGGTGCTATGGAGCTATGGAGCTATGGAGCCACCAGCCAGCACCCTCCGTGGCTGGATCAATGGAAGTGTTTTAGGTACCAGGCAGCCAAAGGGCCGGGGCCTCACGCTCGACCACGCCGGCGCAGAGTTCCAGCCGCTCGGATAAGCTCTGTCACTCACCCGCCACGCAGCCACCGGTAACGGGGAAATGTCGCCGCCTGGCGGACACGCCGTTGTAAATGAATGGGCTTTCGCAACTTAGTGCAATTTTCGCCAACTCTCTGACTGGAGCTATGGAAGTATGGAGCTATGGAGCCACCAGCCACCCAGGCTGGAGCTATGGAGCTCTGGAGGTATGGAGCTATGGAGCCCTGGAGCTATGGAGCTATGGAGCCCTGGAGCTATGGAGCCCTGGAGCTATGGAGCTATGGAGCTCTGGTGCTATGGAGCTATGGAGCTCTGGTGCTATGGAGCTATGGAGCTCTGGTGCTATGGAGCTATGGAGCTCTGGTGCTATGGAGCTATGGAGCTCTGGTGCTATGGAGCTATGGAGCTATGGAGCCACCAGCCAGCACCCTCCGTGGCTGGATCAATGGAAGTGTTTTAGGTACCAGGCAGCCAAAGGGCCGGGGCCTCACGCTCGACCACGCCGGCGCAGAGTTCCAGCCGCTCGGATAAGCTCTGTCACTCACCCGCCGCGCAGCCACCGGTAACGGGGAAATGTCGCCGCCTGGCGGACACGCCGTTGTAAATGAATGGGCTTTCGCACTTAGTGCAATTTTCGCCAACTCTCTGACTGGAGCTATGGAAGTATGGAGCTATGGAGCCACCAGCCACCCAGGCTGGAGCTATGGAGCTCTGGAGGTATGGAGCTATGGAGCCCTGGAGCTATGGAGCTATGGAGCCCTGGAGCTATGGAGCCCTGGAGCTATGGAGCTATGGAGCTCTGGTGCTATGGAGCTATGGAGCTCTGGTGCTATGGAGCTATGGAGCTCTGGTGCTATGGAGCTCTGGAGCTCTGGTGCTATGGAGCTATGGAGCTCTGGTGCTATGGAGCTATGGAGCTCTGGTGCTATGGAGCTATGGAGCTCTGGAGGTATGGAGCTCTGGAGGTATGGAGCCACCAGCCAGCACCCTCCGTGGCTGGATCAATGGAAGTGTTTAGGTACCAGGCGGCCAAAGTGCCGAGGCCTCACGCTCGACCACGCCGGCGCAGAGTTCCAGCCGCTCGGATGAGCTCTGTCACTCTCCCGCCGCGCAGCCACCGGTAACGGGGAAATGTCGCCGCCTTGTGGACACGCCGTTGTAAATGAATGGGCTTTCGCACTTAGTGCAATTTTCGCCAACTCTCTGACTTAGAGCTATGGAAGTATGGAGCTATGGAGCCACCAGCCACCCAGGCTGGAGCTATGGAGCTCTGGAGGTATGGAGCTCTGGTGCTATGGAAGTATGGAGCTCTGGTGCTATGGAAGTATGGAGCTCTGGAGGTATGGAAGTATGGAGCTATGGAAGTATGGAGCTATGGAGCTCTGGAAGTATGGAGCTATGGAGCTCTGGAGGTATGGAGCCCTGGAGCTATGGAGCTCTGGAGGTATGGAGCTATGGAGCTCTGGTGCTATGGAGCTATGGAGCTCTGGTGCTATGGAGCTATGGAGCTCTGGTGCTATGGAGCTATGGAGCTATGGAGCTCTGGAAGTATGGAGCTCTGGTGCTATGGAGCTATGGAGCTCTGGTGCTATGGAGCTATGGAGCTCTGGTGCTATAGAGCTCTGGTGCTATGGAGCTCTGGTGCTATGGAGCTATGGAGCTCTGGTGCTATGGAGCTATGGAGCTCTGGTGCTATGGAGCTATGGAGCTCTGGTGCTATGGAGCTCTGGTGCTATGGAGCTCTGGTGCTATGGAGCTATGGAGCTCTGGTGCTATGGAGCTATGGAGCTCTGGAGGTATGGAGCTCTGGAGGTATGGAGCTCTGGAGGTATGGAGCTATGGAGCCCTGGAGCTATGGAGGTATGGAGCTATGGTGCTATGGAGCTCGTAAGCCATGGAGCTCTGGTACTATGGAGCTATGGAGCTCTGGAGGTATGGAGCTCTGGAGGTATGGAGCTCTGGAGGTATGGAGGTATGGAGCTATGGAGCCCTGGAGCTCTGGAGGTATGGAGCTATGGTGCTATGGAGCTCTGAAGCCATGGAGCTCTGGTGCTATGGAGCTCTGGAGCTCTGGAGGTATGGAGCCCTGGAGCTCTGGAGGTATGGAGCTATGGTGCTGTGGAGCTCTGAAGCCATGGAGCTCTGGTGCTATGGAGCTATGGAGCTCTGGTGCTATGGAGCTATGGAGGTATGGAGCCACCAGCCAGCACCCTCCGTGGCTGGATCAATGGAAGTGTTTTAGGTACCAGGCAGCCAAAGGGCCGAGGCCTCACGCTCGACCACGCCGGCGCAGAGTTCCAGCCGCTCGGATAAGCTCTGTCACTCACCCGCCGCGCAGCCACCGGTAACGGGGAAATGTCGCCGCCTTGTGGACACGCCGTTGTAAATGAATGGGCTTTCGCACTTAGTGCAATTTTCGCCAACTCTCTGACTGGAGCTATGGAAGTATGGAGCTATGGAGCCACCAGCCACCCAGGCTGGAGCTATGGAGCCATGGAGCTCTGGTGCTATGGAGCTCTGGAGGTATGGAGCTATGGAGCTATGGAGCTATGGAGCCCTGGAGCTCTGGAGGTATGGAGCTATGGTGCTATGGAGCTCTGAAGCCATGGAGCTCTGGTGCTATGGAGCTCTGGAGCTCTGGAGGTATGGAGCTCTGGAGGTATGGAGCTCTGGAGGTATGGAGCTCTGGAGGTATGGAGCTATGGAGCTATGGAGCTCTGGAGGTATGGAGCTATGGTGCTATGGAGCTCTGAAGCCATGGAGCTCTGGTGCTATGGAGCTCTGGAGCTCTGGAGGTATGGAGCTCTGGAGGTATGGAGCTATGGAGCCCTGGAGCCCTGGAGCTATGGAGCCCTGGAGCTATGGAGCCCTGGAGCCCTGGAGCTATGGAGCCCTGGAGCTATGGAGCTATGGAGCCCTGGAGCTATGGAGCTATGGAGCTCTGGTGCTATGGAGCTATGGAGCTCTGGTGCTATGGAGCTATGGAGCTCTGGTGCTATGGAGCTATGGAGCTCTGGTGCTATGGAGCTATGGAGCTCTGGTGCTATGGAGCTATGGAGCTCTGGTGCTATGGAGCTCTGGAGGTATGGAGCTATGGAGGTATGGAGCCACCAGCCAGCACCCTCCGTGGCTGGATCAATGGAAGTGTTTTAGGTACCAGGCAGCCAAAGGGCCGAGGCCTCACGCTCGACCACGCCGGCGCAGAGTTCCAGCCGCTCGGATAAGCTCTGTCACTCACCCGCCGCGCAGCCACCGGTAACGGGGAAATGTCGCCGCCTGGCGGACACGCCGTTGTAAATGAATGGGCTTTCGCACTTAGTGCAATTTTCGCCAACTCTCTGACTGGAGCTATGGAAGTATGGAGCTATGGAGCCACCAGCCACCCAGGCTGGAGCTATGGAGCTCTGGAGGTATGGAGCTCTGGTGCTATGGAAGTATGGAGCTATGGAGCTATGGAAGTATGGAGCTATGGAGCTATGGAGCTCTGGAAGTATGGAGCTATGGAGCTCTGGAGGTATGGAGCTATGGAGCCCTGGAGCCCTGGAGCTATGGAGCCCTGGAGCTATGGAGCTATGGAGCCCTGGAGCTATGGAGCTATGGAGCTATGGAGCTCTGGTGCTATGGAGCTATGGAGCTCTGGTGCTATGGAGCTATGGAGCTCTGGTGCTATGGAGCTATGGAGCTCTGGAGCTCTGGTGCTATGGAGCTCTGGAGCTCTGGTGCTATGGAGCTATGGAGCTCTGGTGCTATGGAGCTATGGAGCTCTGGTGCTATGGAGCTATGGAGCTCTGGAGCTCTGGAGCTCTGGTGCTATGGAGCTATGGAGCTCTGGTGCTATGGAGCTATGGAGCTCTGGAGGTATGGAGCTATGGAGGTATGGAGCTATGGAGGTATGGAGCCACCAGCCAGCACCCTCCGTGGCTGGATCAATGGAAGTGTTTTAGGTACCAGGCAGCCAAAGGGCCGAGGCCTCACGCTCGACCACGCCGGCGCAGAGTTCCAGCCGCTCGGATAAGCTCTGTCACTCACCCGCCGCGCAGCCACCGGTAACGGGGAAATGTCGCCGCCTGGCGGACACGCCGTTGTAAATGAATGGGCTTTCGCACTTAGTGCAATTTTCGCCAACTCTCTGACTGGAGCTATGGAAGTATGGAGCTATGGAGCCACCAGCCACCCAGGCTGGAGCTATGGAGCCATGGAGCTCTGGTGCTATGGAGCTCTGGAGGTATGGAGCTATGGAGCTATGGAGCTATGGAGCTATGGAGCCCTGGAGCTCTGGAGGTATGGAGCTATGGTGCTATGGAGCTCTGAAGCCATGGAGCTCTGGTGCTATGGAGCTCTGGAGCTCTGGAGGTATGGAGCTCTGGAGGTATGGAGCTCTGGAGGTATGGAGCTCTGGAGGTATGGAGCTATGGAGCTATGGAGCTCTGGAGGTATGGAGCTATGGTGCTATGGAGCTCTGAAGCCATGGAGCTCTGGTGCTATGGAGCTCTGGAGCTCTGGAGGTATGGAGCTCTGGAGGTATGGAGCTATGGAGCCCTGGAGCCCTGGAGCTATGGAGCCCTGGAGCTATGGAGCCCTGGAGCCCTGGAGCTATGGAGCCCTGGAGCTATGGAGCTATGGAGCCCTGGAGCTATGGAGCTATGGAGCTCTGGTGCTATGGAGCTATGGAGCTCTGGTGCTATGGAGCTATGGAGCTCTGGTGCTATGGAGCTATGGAGCTCTGGTGCTATGGAGCTATGGAGCTCTGGTGCTATGGAGCTATGGAGCTCTGGTGCTATGGAGCTCTGGTGCTATGGAGCTCTGGTGCTATGGAGCTATGGAGCTCTGGTGCTATGGAGCTCTGGAGCTATGGAGCTCTGGAGGTATGGAGCTCTGGAGGTATGGAGCTCTGGAGGTATGGAGCTATGGAGCCCTGGAGCTCTGGAGGTATGGAGCTATGGTGCTATGGAGCTCTGAAGCCATGGAGCTCTGGTGCTATGGAGCTCTGGAGGTATGGAGCTCTGGAGGTATGGAGCTCTGGAGGTATGGAGCTATGGAGCCCTGGAGCTCTGGAGGTATGGAGCTATGGTGCTATGGAGCTCTGAAGCCATGGAGCTCTGGTGCTATGGAGCTATGGAGCTCTGGTGCTATGGAGCTATGGAGGTATGGAGCCACCAGCCAGCACCCTCCGTGGCTGGATCAATGGAAGTGTTTAGGTACCAGGCAGCCAAAGGGCCGAGGCCTCACGCTCGACCACGCCGGCGCAGAGTTCCAGCCGCTCGGATAAGCTCTGTCACTCACCCGCCGCGCAGCCACCGGTAACGGGGAAATGTCGCCGCCTGGCGGACACGCCGTTGTAAATGAATGGGCTATCCCCGGGCGCGCCCTTTACGCACGCCCGCCGTCATTCTACGGAGACTAAGTTCCGCCCCGGGGAGGCTGCCTCCTCCCCTCCGCGGCCCGGGGATGCTGCCTCATCCCCGGACGCGCCCTTTACGCACGCCCGCCGTCATTCTACGGAGACTAAGTTCCGCCCCGGGGAGGCTGCCTCCTCCCCTCCGCGGCCCAGGGATGCTGCCTCATCCCCGGGCGCGCCCGCTGTCTTCCGCCGCGGCGTAATTTCTTCAAAGTCCGATGACGCCCCTGGTAGCGGCCCACCCCGGAGGGGGGATGCCGACCGGCCCCCGGAGGTGACACCGGCCGACAAAAGGTTGGATCGAGGGCTGACTCTCAATAGATCGCAGCGATGTAGCTGCTCTGCTACTTACGAGACCCTGACCCAGAATCAGGTCGTATGCAAGTCATTTAGACCTGATAGGCTGCCTCCCTGTCGGAGGTGATAGGGCAGACATTCGAATGAGACGTCGCCGCCGCGGAGGGCCGGCGATCGGCTGGAAGTTATCGAGGATCACCAAGGGAGGCCGGGCCGGACGCGCGGAGGGCCGCGGCGCGGCGCGTGAACGCCGGCGCGACCCCTGGGCCCGCGCGCCCGGGCACCGCGTGGGTTTTGGGTCTGATAAATGCGCGCGTCCCCGGAGGTCGGCGCCCGTTTGCATGTATTAGCTCTAGAATTGCCACAGTTATCCAAGTAACTGAGGAGCGATCAAAGGAACCATAACTGATTTAATGAGCCATTCGCAGTTTCGCTGTACGGGCCGTGTGCACTTAGACTTGCATGGCTTAATCTTTGAGACAAGCATATGCTACTGGCAGGATCAACCAGGTAGGAGAGAGGGTGGCTGGGTAGCGCCTCTCGCTCGCCGGCCCGCCGGAGCGGGGGCTCGCGCGACTGTTTTCCGGACGCCGGCCGCGGTTCGCGGGGGCTCTAGGTGGTCTGAGGCTGCCGCGGGGTGAGATGGATTGGGCTGGACCCGGCGCAGCCGAAGCCGAGGACGCGGAACCTCGAACGCGACCCTCGCGGACCCCTAAACGAGAGGAGCTGCGCCCGGCCTCGTAAGACACCCCCTGTCCGGTGCTGAGTTTGACCCCGACGCCGCTGACCGCCGCCGCCGCCTTGCCGCTAGCCCTCCGCACGTGTGGGTTGCCGGTGCGCGACCCGTAGGACGGCCGGCAACTCGCTCGTTTGGCGGGGCGATGCAAGGTTAGGCGAACCGGGCGGTAACTCGTGCAGTCGGTTGGACGACTTTGCGGTGGACAGGGTGGTGCGAATCCGGCGGGACGGCCCTTCGATGGAGCCCGCTGCAGGGGGACGTTCGGTGGGTTGAGCCGCGCTCGCCGCGGAACCTTCGAGCGCCGCTACTCAGCAAGTAAACGAGAGGGAGCTGCACCCGGCCTCGTAAGACGCCTCTTCTCCGGTGCGAGCGCCCCGACGCCGCTGGCCGCCGCCGCCGCCTTGCCGCTATCCCGCCGCGCGTTTGGGGCCGGAGGGCGACCCGTAGGACGGCCCGCCGACTACACGACCGTTTGGCAGAGCGAGTGCAAGGTTAGGCGAGCTGGGCGGTAACTCGGGTTAGTCTGGGGAGACTGGCGGTGGACAGGGGGGCGCGAATCCGGCCGGGCGGCCCCATCGATTAAGCATTGGTAGGGGGCCGAGGATGAGCCGTGCGAAGTGGCCTCGGAGGCGGTCCGTGGGGGACGACGGGGGGGGACGGGCGTCGGCCCTCCGGCCCGAGCAGAGAACGTTCGGTCACCCAGGCGGGAATCTGCGCCCCGGCCCGAGTCGGACTCGGTCGGTGCGGCCCGCTGAGGCCCTCAACTATTCCCGTACGCGGGGGTCGGGAGCTGCGGCGCTGCGCCGGCGACTTACCCGCGCGAGGCACGCACTGCGTGCGGCCAGGATGCGGAGTTGGATCGGCGCTGGTTGGGAACCCTCGGGGAACGAAGGCGGACGGTGGCCAGCCGGCGCCGACGAACCCGTCGGGGAGGGGGCTGGTGGCAGGCGCGATCGGCACTATTGCTGACTGCCGGGAGGGAAGCTGCGCCCCGGCCGAGTCAGACTCAGCCGTTGCGGCCCCCCCGAGCCCGCAGCGCGTAGCGCGGAAGCCATACGCCCCCCCGATGCGGAGCGACAGACGCCCCCGCGACCGCGGTTGGTCGGGAAGGCTTTTCGGATAGAGGTCGGACGGTGTGTGTGGACGGCTTCCCGTGGTGCCGCCGCTATCAAGCCGGAGGGTTTGAGAAACGTCATTCGCAGAAGGACCGGCGCGGCCGGCGGACGCTCGCACGCGCGGCGCCCGACACTCAGCCGCTCGCTCGGCCTCCGTGGATCGTGGCTAGGTGGGATGGATGCTTTTTCCGGGTCGTCTCGGTCTCGCCGCAGTACGGTCGCGCCGGGGCCTGCGGGGCGGCGCGGGGAGCGCCAACATTCGTAGTTGACACTTTGTTTCATTTTATCCGAGCGGGCGGGCGCCTCGAGAGGTGGACCGTCCGGGGCGACTCTCGGCCTTTGTTTAAGGAGCCGGCCGGGCATCACGCTCCTTCCTTGGATGGACAACATTCGTAGTTGACACTTTGTGTCATTTTATCCGAGCGGGCGGGCGCCGCGAGGCGGACCGTCCGGGGCGACTCTCGGCCTGTGTTTAAGGAGCCGGCCGGGCATCACGCTCCTTCCTTGGATGGACAACATTCGCAGTTGACACTTTGTGTCATTTTGTTCGGCCTGTGTTTAAGGAGGCGGCCGTCCTCCACTCGGTCCGTGTTTAAGGAGCGACACTCGCGCTCCGGTTCGGCCTGTGTTTAAGGAGGCGGCCGTCCTCCCCTTGGTCTGTGTTAAGGGCGACACTCGGTCCGTGTTTAAGGAGCCTGGCCCTCGCGCTCCGGTTCGGCCTGTATTTAGGGAGGCGGCCGTCCTCCGCTTGGTCTGTGTTAAGGGCGACACTCGGTCCATGTTTAAGGAGCCTGGCCCTGACGCTCCTCTCCGGCCTGTGTTTAAGGAGGCGGCCGTCCTCCCCTTGGTCTGTGTTAAGGGCGACACTCGGTCCATGTTTAAGGAGCCTGGCCCTGACGCTCCTCTCCGGCCTGTGTTTAAGGAGGCGGCCGTCCTCCCCTTGGTCTGTGTTAAGGGCGACACTCGGTCCGTGTTTAAGGAGCCTGGCCCTCGCGCTCCGGTTCGGCCTGTATTTAGGGAGGCGGCCGTCCTCCGCTTGGTCTGTGTTAAGGGCGACACTCGGTCCGTGTTTAAGGAGCCTGGCCCTGACGCTCCTCTCCGGCCTGTGTTTAAGGAGGCGGCCGTCCTCCCCTTGGTCTGTGTTAAGGGCGACACTCGGTCCGTGTTTAAGGAGCGGCCCTCGCGCTCCGGTTCGGCCTGTATTTAGGGAGGCGGCCGTCCTCCGCTTGGTCTGTGTTAAGGGCGACACTCGGTCCGTGTTTAAAGAGCCTGGCCCTGACGCTCCTCTCCGGCCTGTGTTTAAGGAGGCGGCCGTCCTCCCCTTGGTCTGTGTTAAGGGCGACACTCGGTCCGTGTTTAAGGAGCCTGGCCCTCGCGCTCCGGTTCGGCCTGTATTTAGGGAGGCGGCCGTCCTCCGCTTGGTCTGTGTTAAGGGCGACACTCGGTCCATGTTTAAGGAGCCTGGCCCTGACGCTCCTCTCCGGCCTGTGTTTAAGGAGGCGGCCGTCCTCCCCTTGGTCTGTGTTAAGGGCGACACTCGGTCCGTGTTTAAGGAGCGGCCCTCGCGCTCCGGTTCGGCCTGTATTTAGGGAGGCGGCCGTCCTCCGCTTGGTCTGTGTTAAGGGCGACACTCGGTCCGTGTTTAAGGAGCCGGCCCTGACGCTCCTCTTCGGCCTGTGTTTAAGGAGGCGGCCGTCCTCCACTTCCTTCCATGCACCACCACATTCGCAGTTGACACTTTGCCATTTTTTCAGAGAGGTGACACTTAGTCGTTTTTTCGAAAGTTGACACTTAGTCGTTTTTTTCAAAAGTTGACACTTTGCCGTTTTTTCAGAGAGGTGACACTTTGTCGTTTTTTCGAAAGTTGACACTTAGCCGTTTTTTCGAAAGTTGACACTTAGTCGTTTTTTCGAAAGTTGACACTTAGTCGTTTTTTCGCCACAGTGCCCACCTCCAGCGCGTGCCACGGCGCTTTCCAGGTCTTCTATCCGACCTTGTGCTGTCGAGGGCGGCGTGTCCGACGCCGTGGGGAGACCAGCACCATCTCCTCCATACTCGTAAACGAGGTGCTTTGGAAAACGGGGGGAAAGTCGATGAGTACACTGACTACTGGGACCATTTCATTGTACTCTGGCGCACCTGAAGACCAAAAAAGGTACTGCATCTTAGCCCGGGTATCTCACCCCCTGGTACCTCGAGGAGAACTTAGAAAAATTTCGACAAATTTTTGGTGAGCTCCAGGGAGAGAGGCTGATTTTTCGCTTTTTGAGGCCGACCGCCGAACCGGCGCGGGGCGGACTCACAAGCCCCGCAGAGCCGTGGGCACTCTGCCGTTTTTTCAGAGAGGCGACACTTAGTCGTTTTTTCGAAAGTTGACACTTAGCCGTTTTTTCGAAAGTTGACACTTAGCCGTTTTTTCGAAAGTCGACACTTAGCCGTTTTTTCGAAAGTTGACACTTAGTCGTTTTTTCGCCGATTTTGCTGGGACCTCCAGGCGAGGACCGGCGTTTTTCGTCTTCCGGGTCCGACCCGGGAACCAGCGCCGAGCGGACACATTCGCTCGCAAGTGCCGTTGGCACTTAGAAAATTTTTCGTTTGTCATGAGCTCCGGGCGAGGACCGGCGTTTTTCGTCTTCCGGGTTCGTCCCGGGAACCAGCGCCGAGCGGACACATTCGCTCGCAAGTGCCGTTGGCACTTAGAACATTTTTCGTTTGTCATGAGCTCCGGGCGGAGACCGGCGTTTTTCGTCTTCCGGGTTCGACCCGGGAACCAGCGCCGAGCGGACACATTCGCTCGCAAGTGCCGTTGGCACTTAGAAAATTTTTCGTTTGTCATGAGCTCCGGGCGGAGACCGGCATTTTTCGTCATTCGAGGCCGACGGGGGAACCAGCCGGAGCGGACACGTTTGCTCGGAAGAGCCGTTGGCACTTAGAAAAAATTCCGTGTCTCGTGAGCTCCAGGGGGGACAGGCTGGTTTTATTCATCCGTAGCCGACATGGGAACCAGCGCGGAGCGGATTGGTGTTGCGCTGGCATATACCTCATCTCTCTCAGGAGTCCCCCCCTTATACGTGCCGATTGTGTTTTGGAAAACGGGGGGTAACTGGATGAGTACACTGACTAGGGGGACCAGTACACTAGCGAGTGGGACCAGTACACTGACTAGTGGGACCAACACACTATGAGCGCCTGGTACCTAAAATGGAAGTATAGAGGCCGACTTTCGGGCAAGATCACGCCGTGTTAGGCTTCCAGGACCTCGGCTAAGCAATTTTAACGGGTCGCCCGGTTCTTTTTTGATCCAGCCCGGTTCTTTTTTTATCCAGCCCGGTTCTTTTTACACTTCCAGCTGGAGCTCGGGAGCGGCTTTTTGCACAAGATCACGCCGTGTTAGGCTTCCAGGACCTCGGCTAAGCAATTTTAACGGGTCGCCCGGTTCTTTTTTGATCCAGCCCGGTTCTTTTTTTTATCCAGCCCGGTTCTTTTCACACTTCCAGCTGGAGCTCGGCAGCGGCTATTTGCACAAGATCACGCCGGGTTAGGCTTCCAGGACCTCGGCTAAGCAATTTTAACGGGCCGCCCGGTTCTTTTTTTTTATCCAGCCCGGTTCTTTTTACACTTCCAGCTGGAGCTCGGGAGCGGCTTTTTGCACAAGATCACGCCGTGTTAGGCTTCCAGGACCTCGGCTAAGCAATTTTAACGGGTCGCCCGGTTCTTTTTTTTATCCAGCCCGGTTCTTTTTTTATCCAGCCCGGTTCTTTTTACACTTCCGGCTGGAGCTCGGGAGCGGCTTTTTGCACAAGATCACGCCGGGTTAGGCTTCCAGGACCTCGGCTAAGCAATTTTAACGGGTCGCCCGGTTCTTTTTTGATCCAGCCCGGTTCTTTTTTTTATCCAGCCCGGTTCTTTTTACACTTCCAGCTGGAGCTCGGGAGCGGCTTTTTGCACAAGATCACGCCGGGTTAGGCTTCCAGGACCTCGGCTAAGCAATTTTAACGGGCCGCCCGGTTCTTTTTTTTATCCAGCCCGGTTCTTTTTTTATCCAGCCCGGTTCTTTTTACACTTCCAGCTGGAGCTCGGGAGCGGCTTTTTGCACAAGATCACGCCGTGTTAGGCTTCCAGGACCTCGGCTAAGCAATTTTAACGGGCCGCCCGGTTCTTTTTTTTATCCAGCCCGGTTCTTTTTTTATCCAGCCCGGTTCTTTTTACACTTCCAGCTGGAGCTCGGGAGCGGCTTTTTGCACAAGATCACGCCGTGTTAGGCTTCCAGGACCTCGGCTAAGCAATTTTAACGGGTCGCCCGGTTCTTTTTTTTATCCAGCCCGGTTCTTTTTTTATCCAGCCCGGTTCTTTTTACACTTCCAGCTGGAGCTCAGCAGCGGCTTTTTGCGCAAGATCACGCCGGGTTAGGCTTCCAGGACCTCGGCTAAGCAATTTTAACGGGCCGCCCGGTTCTTTTTTTTATCCAGCCCGGTTCTTTTTTTATCCAGCCCGGTTCTTTTCACACTTCCAGCTGGAGCTCGGCAGCGGCTATTTGCACAAGATCACGCCGGGTTAGGCTTCCAGGACCTCGGCTAAGCAATTTTACCGGGTCGCCCGGTTCTTTTTTTATCCAGCCCGGTTCTTTTTACACTTCCAGCTGGAGCTCGGGAGCGGCTTTTTGCACAAGATCACGCCGTGTTAGGCTTCCAGGACCTCGGCTAAGCAATTTTAACGGGCCGCCCGGTTCTTTTTTTTATCCAGCCCGGTTCTTTTTACACTTCCAGCTGGAGCTCAGCAGCGGCTTTTTGCACAAGATCACGCCGGGTTAGGCTTCCAGGACCTCGGCTAAGCACTTCTAACGGGTCGCCCGGTTCTTTTTTTTATCCAGCGCGGTTCTTTTTAAACTTCCAGCTGGAGCTCAGCAGCGGCTTTTTGCACAAGATCACGCCGGGTTAGGGTTCCAGGACCTCGGCTAAGCAATTTTAACGGGCCGCCCGGTTCTTTTTTTTATCCAGCCCGGTTCTTTTTTTATCCAGCCCGGTTCTTTTTACACTTCCAGCTGGAGCTCGGGAGCGGCTTTTTGCACAAGATCACGCCGTGTTAGGCTTCCAGGACCTCGGCTAAGCAATTTTAACGGGTCGCCCGGTTCTTTTTTTTATCCAGCCCGGTTCTTTTTTTATCCAGCCCGGTTCTTTTTACACTTCCAGCTGGAGCTCGGGAGCGGCTTTTTGCACAAGATCACGCCGTGTTAGGCTTCCAGGACCTCGGCTAAGCAATTTTAACGGGTCGCCCGGTTCTTTTTTGATCCAGCCCGGTTCTTTTTTTTATCCAGCCCGGTTCTTTTCACACTTCCAGCTGGAGCTCGGCAGCGGCTATTTGCACAAGATCACGCCGGGTTAGGCTTCCAGGACCTCGGCTAAGCAATTTTACCGGGTCGCCCGGTTCTTTTTTTGATCCAGCCCGGTTCTTTTTTTATCCAGCCCGGTTCTTTTTACACTTCCAGCTGGAGCTCGGGAGCGGCTTTTTGCACAAGATCACGCCGTGTTAGGCTTCCAGGACCTCGGCTAAGCAATTTTAACGGGCCGCCCGGTTCTTTTTTTTATCCAGCCCGGTTCTTTTTACACTTCCAGCTGGAGCTCAGCAGCGGCTTTTTGCACAAGATCACGCCGGGTTAGGCTTCCAGGACCTCGGCTAAGCACTTCTAACGGGTCGCCCGGTTCTTTTTTTTATCCAGCCCGGTTCTTTTTAAACTTCCAGCTGGAGCTCAGCAGCGGCTTTTTGCACAAGATCACGCCGGGTTAGGGTTCCAGGACCTCGGCTAAGCAATTTTAACGGGCCGCCCGGTTCTTTTTTTGATCCAGCCCGGTTCTTTTTTTATCCAGCCCGGTTCTTTTTACACTTCCAGCTGGAGCTCGGGAGCGGCTTTTTGCACAAGATCACGCCGTGTTAGGCTTCCAGGACCTCGGCTAAGCAATTTTAACGGGTCGCCCGGTTCTTTTTTGATCCAGCCCGGTTCTTTTTTTTATCCAGCCCGGTTCTTTTTACACTTCCAGCTGGAGCTCGGGAGCGGCTTTTTGCACAAGATCACGCCGTGTTAGGCTTCCAGGACCTCGGCTAAGCAATTTTAACGGGCCGCCCGGTTCTTTTTTTTATCCAGCCCGGTTCTTTTTACACTTCCAGCTGGAGCTCAGCAGCGGCTTTTTGCACAAGATCACGCCGGGTTAGGCTTCCAGGACCTCGGCTAAGCACTTCTAACGGGTCGCCCGGTTCTTTTTTTTATCCAGCCCGGTTCTTTTCACACTTCCAGCTGGAGCTCGGCAGCGGCTATTTGCACAAGATCACGCCGGGTTAGGCTTCCAGGACCTCGGCTAAGCAATTTTAACGGGCCGCCCGGTTCTTTTTTTTATCCAGCCCGGTTCTTTTTTTATCCAGCCCGGTTCTTTTTACACTTCCAGCTGGAGCTCGGGAGCGGCTTTTTGCACAAGATCACGCCGGGTTAGGCTTCCAGGACCTCGGCTAAGCAATTTTAACGGGCCGCCCGGTTCTTTTTTTTATCCAGCCCGGTTCTTTTTACACTTCCAGCTGGAGCTCGGGAGCGGCTTTTTGCACAAGATCACGCCGTGTTAGGCTTCCAGGACCTCGGCTAAGCAATTTTAACGGGTCGCCCGGTTCTTTTTTTTTATCCAGCCCGGTTCTTTTTTTTATCCAGCCCGGTTCTTTTTACACTTCCAGCTGGAGCTCGGGAGCGGCTTTTTGCACAAGATCACGCCGGGTTAGGCTTCCAGGACCTCGGCTAAGCACTTCTAACGGGTCGCCCGGTTCTTTTTTTGAACCAGCCCGGTTCTTTTTACACTTCCAGCTGGAGCTCAGCAGCGGCTTTTTGCACAAGATCACGCCGGGTTAGGGTTCCAGGACCTCGGCTAAGCAATTTTAACGGGCCGCCCGGTTCTTTTTTTGATCCAGCCCGGTTCTTTTTACACTTCCAGCTGGAGCTCAGCAGCGGCTTTTTGCACAAGATCACGCCGGGTTAGGCTTCCAGGACCTCGGCTAAGCACTTCTAACGGGCCCTGGTCCACCCCTGCCAGCGCATTTCAAAACTTGGCATTAATTTCGACCTAAGAGACGAAGTCTGATTTTTTTCTACCACTTGGGCGGCCTTTTTGCACCCAGAACACCCGCACCGGCACCATAAATTCGAAGGGTGCCGAGTGCGTCGGCGCAGATTCTGCGACGGAGTGACACTTCCCTCTTGTGGACATTCGGCGGTAGGTGAAATGCGCACTCGGTCTTCTCTTTTCTTTTCCTTCCAGTGAAACTTTGGCAACATTCTGCGAGCTGCTGGCTTCCAGAACCTCGGCCAAGCAGGTGGAGGATTTTTTTCCACTTCCAGCTGGAGGTGAGGAGGGACTTTTTGGGCAAGATCACGCCGACTTAGCAAGCAAGGTGGAAGTGCCAGCATGCAGTGGCTGGAAGTGTGGATGTGGAGCTCCAGCACCCTCCCTGCCTATGGAAGTGTGGAGCTCCAGCACCCTCCCTGCCTATGGAAGTGTGGAGCTCCAGCACCCTCCCTGCCTATGGAAGTGTGGAGCTCCAGCACCCTCCCTGCCTATGGAAGTGTGGAGCTCCAGCACCCTCCCTGCCTATGGAAGTGTGGAGCTCCAGCACCCTCCCTGCCTATGGAAGTGTGGAGCTCCAGCACCCTCCCTGCCTATGGAAGTGTGGAGCTCCAGCACCCTCCCTGCCTATGGAAGTGTGGAGCTCCAGCACCCTCCCTGCCTATGGAAGTGTGGAGCTCCAGCACCCTCCCTGCCTATGGAAGTGTGGAGCTCCAGCACCCTCCCTGCCTATGGAAGTGTGGAGCTCCAGCACCCTCCCTGCCTATGGAAGTGTGGAGCTCCAGCACCCTCCCTGCCTATGGAAGTGTGGAGCTCCAGCACCCTCCCTGCCTATGGAAGTGTGGAGCTCCAGCACCCTCCCTGCCTATGGAAGTGTGGAGCTCCAGCACCCTCCCTGCCTATGGAAGTGTGGAGCTCCAGCACCCTCCCTGCCTATGGAAGTGTGGAGCTCCAGCACCCTCCCTGCCTATGGAAGTGTGGAGCTCCAGCACCCTCCCTGCCTGGAGCTACGGAGCTATGGAGCTATGGAAGTATGGTGCTATGGAGCTATGGAGCTCTGGTGCTATGGAGCTATGGAGCTCTGGTGCTATGGAGCTGTGGAGCTCTGGAGGTATGGAGGTATGGAGCTATGGAGCCCTGGAGCTCTGGAGGTATGGAGCTATGGTGCTATGGAGCTCTGGTGCTATGGAGCTATGGAGCTCTGGTGCTATGGAGCTATGGAGGTATGGAGCCACCAGCCAGCACCCTCCGTGGCTGGATCAATGGAAGTGTTTTAGGTACCAGGCAGCCAAAGGGCCGAGGCCTCACGCTCGACCACGCCGGCGCAGAGTTCCAGCCGCTCGGATAAGCTCTGTCACTCACCCGCCGCGCAGCCACCGGTAACGGGGAAATGTCGCCGCCTTGTGGACACGCCCTTGTAAATGAATGGGCTTTCGCACTTAGTGCAATTTTCGCCAGCTCCGTGGCTGCAAGTATGGAGCTATGGAGCCACCAGCCAGGCTGGAGCTCTGGAGCTCTGGCAGTATGGAGCTATGGAGCTATGGAGCTATGGAGCTCTGGTGCTATGGAGCTATGGAGCTCTGGTGCTATGGAGCTATGGAGCTATGGAGCTCTGGAAGTATGGAGCTCTGGTGCTATGGAGCTATGGAGCTCTGGTGCTATGGAGCTATGGAGCTCTGGAGGTATGGAGCTCTGGAGGTATGGAGCTCTGGTGCTATGGAGCTATGGAGCTCTGGTGCTATGGAGCTATGGAGCTCTGGAGCTCTGGAGGTATGGAGCTCTGGTGCTATGGAGCTATGGAGCTCTGGTGCTATGGAGCTATGGAGCTCTGGAGGTATGGAGCTCTGGAGGTATGGAGCTCTGGTGCTATGGAGCTATGGAGCTCTGGTGCTATGGAACTATGGAGCTCTGGAGGTATGGAGCTCTGGAGGTATGGAGCTCTGAAGCTATGGAGCTATGGAGCTCTGGTGCTCTGCAGCTATGGAAGTATGGAGGTATGGAGCCACCAGCCAGCACCCTCCGTGGCTCATCCACGCCGGCCCAGAGTTCCAGCCGCTCGGCTTCACTCTCTCACAAGCCCCGCCTGGAGCTCCCCAGCCCGCCCCTGGTACCTCAACTACCGAGGCCAGCCGCTCGACCAGGCCGGCCCAGAGTTCCAGCCGCTCGGCTTCACTCTCTCACAAGCCCCGCCTGGAGCTCGCCAGCCCGCCCCTGGTACCTCAACTACCGAGGCCAGCCGCTCGACCAGGCCGGCCCAGAGTTCCAGCCGCTCGGATGAGCTCTGCCACTCTCCCGCCGCGCAGCCACCGGTAACGGGGAAATGTCGCCGCCTTGTGGACACGCCCTTGTAAATGAATGGGCTTTCGCACTTAGTGCAATTTTCGCCAGCTCCGTGGCTGCAAGTATGGAGCTATGGAGCCACCAGCCAGGCTGGAGCTCTGGAGCTCTGGCAGTATGGAGCTATGGAGCTATGGAGCTATGGAGCTCTGGTGCTATGGAGCTATGGAGCTCTGGTGCTATGGAGCTATGGAGCTATGGAGCTCTGGAAGTATGGAGCTCTGGTGCTATGGAGCTATGGAGCTCTGGTGCTATGGAGCTATGGAGCTCTGGAGGTATGGAGCTCTGGAGGTATGGAGCTCTGGTGCTATGGAGCTATGGAGCTCTGGTGCTATGGAGCTATGGAGCTCTGGAGCTCTGGAGGTATGGAGCTCTGGTGCTATGGAGCTATGGAGCTCTGGTGCTATGGAGCTATGGAGCTCTGGAGGTATGGAGCTCTGGAGGTATGGAGCTCTGGTGCTATGGAGCTATGGAGCTCTGGTGCTATGGAACTATGGAGCTCTGGAGGTATGGAGCTCTGGAGGTATGGAGCTCTGAAGCTATGGAGCTATGGAGCTCTGGTGCTCTGCAGCTATGGAAGTATGGAGGTATGGAGCCACCAGCCAGCACCCTCCGTGGCTCATCCACGCCGGCCCAGAGTTCCAGCCGCTCGGCTTCACTCTCTCACAAGCCCCGCCTGGAGCTCCCCAGCCCGCCCCTGGTACCTCAACTACCGAGGCCAGCCGCTCGACCAGGCCGGCCCAGAGTTCCAGCCGCTCGGCTTCACTCTCTCACAAGCCCCGCCTGGAGCTCGCCAGCCCGCCCCTGGTACCTCAACTACCGAGGCCAGCCGCTCGACCAGGCCGGCCCAGAGTTCCAGCCGCTCGGATGAGCTCTGCCACTCTCCCGCCGCGCAGCCACCGGTAACGGGGAAATGTCGCCGCCTTGTGGACACGCCCTTGTAAATGAATGGGCTTTCGCACTTAGTGCAATTTTCGCCAGCTCCGTGGCTGCAAGTATGGAGCTATGGAGCCACCAGCCAGGCTGGAGCTCTGGAGCTCTGGCAGTATGGAGCTATGGAGCTATGGAGCTATGGAGCTCTGGTGCTATGGAGCTATGGAGCTCTGGTGCTATGGAGCTATGGAGCTATGGAGCTCTGGAAGTATGGAGCTCTGGTGCTATGGAGCTATGGAGCTCTGGTGCTATGGAGCTATGGAGCTCTGGAGGTATGGAGCTCTGGAGGTATGGAGCTCTGGTGCTATGGAGCTATGGAGCTCTGGTGCTATGGAGCTATGGAGCTCTGGAGCTCTGGAGGTATGGAGCTCTGGTGCTATGGAGCTATGGAGCTCTGGTGCTATGGAGCTATGGAGCTCTGGAGGTATGGAGCTCTGGAGGTATGGAGCTCTGGTGCTATGGAGCTATGGAGCTCTGGTGCTATGGAACTATGGAGCTCTGGAGGTATGGAGCTCTGGAGGTATGGAGCTCTGAAGCTATGGAGCTATGGAGCTCTGGTGCTCTGCAGCTATGGAAGTATGGAGGTATGGAGCCACCAGCCAGCACCCTCCGTGGCTCATCCACGCCGGCCCAGAGTTCCAGCCGCTCGGCTTCACTCTCTCACAAGCCCCGCCTGGAGCTCCCCAGCCCGCCCCTGGTACCTCAACTACCGAGGCCAGCCGCTCGACCAGGCCGGCCCAGAGTTCCAGCCGCTCGGCTTCACTCTCTCACAAGCCCCGCCTGGAGCTCCCCAGCCCGCCCCTGGTACCTCAACTACCGAGGCCAGCCGCTCGACCACGCCGGCGCAGAGTTCCAGCCGCTCGGATAAGCTCTGCCACTCTCCCGCTAAGCAGCCACCGGTAACGGGGAAATGTCGCCGCCTGGCGGACACGCCGTTGTAAATGAATGGGCTTTCGCACTTAGTGCAATTTTCGCCAACTCTCTGACTGGAGCTATGGAAGTATGGAGCTATGGAGCCACCAGCCACCCAGGCTGGAGCTATGGAGCCATGGAGCTCTGGTGCTATGGAGCTCTGGAGGTATGGAGCTATGGAGCTATGGAGCTATGGAGCTATGGAGCCCTGGAGCTCTGGAGGTATGGAGCCCTGGAGCTCTGGAGGTATGGAGCTCTGAAGCCATGGAGCTCTGGTGCTATGGAGCTCTGGAGCTCTGGAGGTATGGAGCTCTGGAGGTATGGAGCTATGGAGCCCTGGAGCCCTGGAGCTATGGAGCCCTGGAGCTATGGAGCCCTGGAGCCCTGGAGCTATGGAGCCCTGGAGCTATGGAGCTATGGAGCCCTGGAGCTATGGAGCTATGGAGCTCTGGTGCTATGGAGCTATGGAGCTCTGGTGCTATGGAGCTATGGAGCTCTGGTGCTATGGAGCTATGGAGCTCTGGTGCTATGGAGCTATGGAGCTCTGGTGCTATGGAGCTATGGAGCTCTGGTGCTATGGAGCTATGGAGCTCTGGTGCTATGGAGCTATGGAGCTCTGGTGCTATGGAGCTCTGGTGCTATGGAGCTATGGAGCTCTGGTGCTATGGAGCTCTGGAGCTCTGGAGGTATGGAGCTATGGAGGTATGGAGCCACCAGCCAGCACCCTCCGTGGCTGGATCAATGGAAGTGTTTAGGTACCAGGCGGCCAAAGTGCCGAGGCCTCACGCTCGACCACGCCGGCGCAGAGTTCCAGCCGCTCGGATGAGCTCTGTCACTCTCCCGCCGCGCAGCCACCGGTAACGGGGAAATGTCGCCGCCTTGTGGACACGCCGTTGTAAATGAATGGGCTTTCGCACTTAGTGCAATTTTCGCCAACTCTCTGACTTAGAGCTATGGAAGTATGGAGCTATGGAGCCACCAGCCACCCAGGCTGGAGCTATGGAGCTCTGGAGCTATGGAGCTCTGGTGCTATGGAGCTATGGAGCTCTGGTGCTATGGAGCTCTGGAGCTCTGGTGCTATGGAGCTATGGAGCTCTGGTGCTATGGAGCTATGGAGCTCTGGTGCTATGGAGCTATGGAGCTCTGGTGCTATGGAGCTATGGAGCTCTGGTGCTATGGAGCTATGGAGCTCTGGTGCTATGGAGCTATGGAGCTCTGGTGCTATGGAGCTATGGAGCTCTGGTGCTATGGAGCTATGGAGCTATGGAGCCACCAGCCAGCACCCTCCGTGGCTGGATCAATGGAAGTGTTTTAGGTACCAGGCAGCCAAAGGGCCGGGGCCTCACGCTCGACCACGCCGGCGCAGAGTTCCAGCCGCTCGGATAAGCTCTGTCACTCACCCGCCGCGCAGCCACCGGTAACGGGGAAATGTCGCCGCCTGGCGGACACGCCGTTGTAAATGAATGGGCTTTCGCACTTAGTGCAATTTTAGCCAACTCCGTGGCTGCAAGTATGGAAGTATGGAGCTATGGAGCCACCAGCCAGCACCCTCCGCGGCTGGAGCTATGGAAGTATGGAGCTATGGAGCTATGGAGCTCTGGAAGTATGGAGCTATGGAGCTCTGGAGGTATGGAGCTATGGAGCCCTGGAGCCCTGGAGCTATGGAGCCCTGGAGCTATGGAGCTATGGAGCCCTGGAGCTATGGAGCCCTGGAGCTATGGAGCTATGGAGCTCTGGTGCTATGGAGCTATGGAGCTCTGGTGCTATGGAGCTATGGAGCTCTGGTGCTATGGAGCTATGGAGCTCTGGTGCTATGGAGCTATGGAGCTCTGGTGCTATGGAGCTATGGAGCTCTGGTGCTATGGAGCTATGGAGCTCTGGTGCTATGGAGCTATGGAGCTCTGGTGCTATGGAGCTATGGAGCTCTGGTGCTATGGAGCTATGGAGCTCTGGTGCTATGGAGCTATGGAGCTATGGAGCTCTGGTGCTATGGAGCTATGGAGCTCTGGTGCTATGGAGCTATGGAGCTCTGGTGCTATGGAGCTATGGAGCTCTGGTGCTATGGAGCTCTGGTGCTATGGAGCTATGGAGCTCTGGTGCTATGGAGCTCTGGAGCTCTGGAGGTATGGAGCTATGGAGCTATGGAGCCACCAGCCAGCACCCTCCGTGGCTGGATCAATGGAAGTGTTTTAGGTACCAGGCAGCCAAAGGGCCGAGGCCTCACGCTCGACCACGCCGGCGCAGAGTTCCAGCCGCTCGGATAAGCTCTGTCACTCACCCGCCGCGCAGCCACCGGTAACGGGGAAATGTCGCCGCCTTGTGGACACGCCGTTGTAAATGAATGGGCTTTCGCACTTAGTGCAATTTTAGCCAACTCTCTGACTGGAGCTATGGAAGTATGGAGCTATGGAGCCACCAGCCACCCAGGCTGGAGCTATGGAGCTATGGAGCTCTGGTGCTATGGAGCTATGGAGCTCTGGTGCTATGGAGCTATGGAGCTCTGGTGCTATGGAGCTATGGAGCTCTGGTGCTATGGAGCTATGGAGCTCTGGTGCTATGGAGCTATGGAGCTCTGGTGCTATGGAGCTATGGAGCTCTGGTGCTATGGAGCTATGGAGCTCTGGTGCTATGGAGCTATGGAGCTATGGAGCTCTGGTGCTATGGAGCTATGGAGCTCTGGTGCTATGGAGCTATGGAGCTCTGGTGCTATGGAGCTATGGAGCTCTGGTGCTATGGAGCTCTGGTGCTATGGAGCTATGGAGCTCTGGTGCTATGGAGCTATGGAGCTCTGGTGCTATGGAGCTATGGAGCTATGGAGCCACCAGCCAGCACCCTCCGTGGCTGGATCAATGGAAGTGTTTTAGGTACCAGGCAGCCAAAGGGCCGGGGCCTCACGCTCGACCACGCCGGCGCAGAGTTCCAGCCGCTCGGATAAGCTCTGTCACTCACCCGCCGCGCAGCCACCGGTAACGGGGAAATGTCGCCGCCTGGCGGACACGCCGTTGTAAATGAATGGGCTTTCGCACTTAGTGCAATTTTAGCCAACTCCGTGGCTGCAAGTATGGAAGTATGGAGCTATGGAGCCACCAGCCAGCACCCTCCGCGGCTGGAGCTATGGAAGTATGGAGCTATGGAGCTATGGAAGTATGGGGCTATGGAAGTATGGAGCTATGGAGCTCCGGGGCTATGGAGCTATGGAGCTCCGGGGCTATGGAGCTCCGGGGCTATGGAGCTCCGGGGCTATGGAGCTATGGAGCTCCGGGGCTATGGAGCTCCGGGGCTATGGAGCTCCGGGGCTATGGAGCTATGGAACTATGGATCTCTGGAGCTCTGGAGCTATGGAAGTATGGATGATCCAGCACCCTCCGTGGCTGACCGCTGGTGCTCGGGGCCGGTGAACTCGGCACCCGCCGGAGGCGGGTGCCTCGGTGACCGCTGTCGCTTGGGGCCAGTGAACTCGGCACCCGCCTTCGGCGGGTGCCTCGGTGACCGGTTGTCGCTTGGGGCCAGTGAACTCGGCACCCGCCTTCGGCGGGTGCCTCGGTGACCGGTTGTCGCTTGGGGCCGGTGAACTCGGCACCCGCCTTCGGCGGGTGCCTCGGTGACCGGTTGTCGCTTGGGGCCGGTGAACTCGGCACCCGCCTTCGGCGGGTGCCTCGGTGACCGGTTGTCGCTTGGGGCCGGTGAACTCGGCACCCGCCTTCGGCGGGTGCCTCGGTGACCGGTTGTCGCTTGGGGCCGGTGAACTCGGCACCCGCCTTCGGCGGGTGCCTCGGTGGCGGTCGGGGTTGGTGCTTGGGGACCGGCTTCGCTTCTGGAA
>NC_141196.1:26002075-26022075 GCF_054491065.1 Syngnathus leptorhynchus
TTCAATGGGATGAGCCGCGCTCGCCGCGGAACCTTCGAGCGCCGCTACTCAGCAAGTAAACGAGAGGGAGCTGCGCCCGGCCTCGTAAGACGCCTCTTCTCCGGTGCGAGCGCCCCGACGCCGCTGGCCGCCGCCGCCGCCTTGCCGCTATCCCGCCGCGCGTTTGGGGAGGGAGGGCGACCCGTAGGACGGCCCGCCGACTACACGACCGTTTGGCAGAGCGAGTGCAAGGTTAGGCGAGCTGGGCGGTAACTCGGGTTAGTCTGGGGAGACTCGCGGTGGACAGGGTGGCGCGAATCCGGCCGGGCGGCCCCATCGATTAAGCATTGGTAGGGAGCCGAGGATGAGCCGTGCGAAGTGGCCTCGGAGGCGGTCCGTGGGGGACGACGGGGGGGGGGACGGGCGTCGGCCCTCCGGCCCGAGCAGAGAACGTTCGGTCACCCAAGCGGGAATCTGCGCCCCGGCCCGAGTCGGACTCGGTCGGTGCGGCCCGCTGAGGCCCTCAACTATTCCCGTACGCGGGGGTCGGGAGCTGCGGCGCTGCGCCGGCGACTTACCCGCGCGAGGCACGCACTGCGTGCGGCCAGGATGCGGAGTTGGATCGGCGCTGGTTGGGAACCCTCGGGGAACGAAGGCGGACGGCGGCCAGCCGGCGCCGACGAACCCGTCGGGGAGGGGGCTGGTGGCAGGCGCGATCGGCACTATTGCTGACTGCCGGGAGGGAAGCTGCGCCCCGGCCGAGTCAGACTCAGCCGTTGCGGCCCCCCCGAGCCCGCAGCGCGTAGCGCGGAAGCCATACGCCCCCCCGATGCGGAGCGACAGACGCCCCCGCGACCGCGGTTGGTCGGGAAGGCTTTTCGGATAGAGGTCGGACGGTGTGTGTGGACGGCTTCCCGTGGTGCCGCCGCTATCAAGCCGGAGGGTTTGAGAAACGACATTCGCGGAAGGACCGGCGCGGCCGGCGGACGCTCGCACGCGCGGCGCCCGACACTCAGCCGCTCGCTCGGCCTCCGTGGATCGTGGCTAGGTGGGATGGATGCCAAACCGGGTCGTCTCGGTCTCGCCGCAGTACGGTCGCGCCGGGGCCTGCGGGGCGGCGCGGGGAGCGCACGCTCACGCGGCGGCCGGGGCGCTAGAGTGCGACCCGCAGTGGGTAGGAACCGTCCACCCGACGTCGGACGAGCCGAGGCCGATGGAGGCCCTACCAAGGCGGGTCATGAGTGCCAGTCGGTCAGTTGGGTGAGGGGGTACTCGGAGGCCCGCCGGGAGCAGACGGGCGACCGGGGATGGGGGGCGTACGCGGGCGGGCGCCGGGAGAAGACGGCCCGTCCGGGGTCGAATCTCGGCCTGTGTTTTCGGAGCCGGCCGGGCATCACGCTCCCTCCTTGGATGGACAACATTCGTAGTTGACACTTTGTGTCATTTTATCCGAGCGGGCGGGCGCCTCGAGAGGCGGACCGTCCGGGGCGACTCTCGGCCTGTGTTTTCGGAGCCGGCCGGGCCTCACGCTCCCTCCTTGGATGGACAACATTCGTAGTTGACACTTTGTGTCATTTTATCCGAGCGGGCGGGCGCCTCGAGAGGCGGACCGTCCGGGGCGACTCTCGGCCTGTGTTTTCGGAGCCGGCCGGGCCTCACGCTCCCTCCTTGGATGGACAACATTCGTAGTTGACACTTTGTGTCATTTTATCCGAGCGGGCGGGCGCCGCGAGGCGGACCGTCCGGGGCGACTCTCGGCCTGTGTTTAAGGAGCCGGCCGGGCATCACGCTCCTTCCTTGGATGGACAACATTCGCAGTTGACACTTTGTGTCATTTTATCCGAGCAGACGGGCGCCGCGAGGCGGACCGTCCGGGGCGACTCTCGGCCTGTGTTTTCGGAGCCGGCCGGGCATCACGCTCCCTCCTTGGATGGACAACATTCGTAGTTGACACTTTGTGTCATTTTATCCGAGCAGACGGGCGCCGCGAGGCGACCGTCCGGGGCGACTCTCGGCCTGTGTTTAAGGAGCCGGCCGGGCATCACGCTCCTTCCTTGGATGGACAACATTCGTAGTTGACACTTTGTGTCATTTTATCCGAGCGGGCGGGCGCCGCGAGGCGGACCGTCCGGGGCGACTCTCGGCCTGTGTTTAAGGAGCCGGCCGGGCATCACGCTCCTTCCTTGGATGGACAACATTCGCAGTTGACACTTTGTGTCATTTTATCCGAGCAGACGGGCGCCGCGAGGCGGACCGTCCGGGGCGACTCTCGGCCTGTGTTTTCGGAGCCGGCCGGGCATCACGCTCCCTCCTTGGATGGACAACATTCGTAGTTGACACTTTGTGTCATTTTATCCGAGCAGACGGGCGCCGCGAGGCGGACCGTCCGGGGCGACTCTCGGCCTGTGTTTAAGGAGCCGGCCGGGCATCACGCTCCTTCCTTGGATGGACAACATTCGTAGTTGACACTTTGTGTCATTTTATCCGAGCGGGCGGGCGCCGCGAGGCGGACCGTCCGGGGCGACTCTCGGCCTGTGTTTAAGGAGCCGGCCGGGCATCACGCTCCTTCCTTGGATGGACAACATTCGCAGTTGACACTTTGTGTCATTTTATCCGAGCAGACGGGCGCCGCGAGGCGGACCGTCCGGGGCGACTCTCGGCCTGTGTTTAAGGAGCCGGCCGGGCATCACGCTCCTTCCTTGGATGGACAACATTCGTAGTTGACACTTTGTGTCATTTTATCCGAGCGGGCGGGCGCCGCGAGGCGGACCGTCCGGGGCGACTCTCGGCCTGTGTTTAAGGAGCCGGCCGGGCATCACGCTCCTTCCTTGGATGGACAACATTCGCAGTTGACACTTTGTGTCATTTTGTTCGGCCTGTGTTTAAGGAGGCGGCCGTCCTCCACTCGGTCCGTGTTTAAGGAGCGACACTCGCGCTCCGGTTCGGCCTGTATTTAGGGAGGCGGCCGTCCTCCGCTTGGTCTGTGTTAAGGGCGACACTCGGTCCATGTTTGAGGAGCCTGGCCCTGACGCTCCTCTCCGGCCTGTGTTTAAGGAGGCGGCCGTCCTCCCCTTGGTCTGTGTTAAGGGCGACACTCGGTCCATGTTTGAGGAGCCTGGCCCTGACGCTCCTCTCCGGCCTGTGTTTAAGGAGGCGGCCGTCCTCCCCTTGGTCTGTGTTAAGGGCGACACTCGGTCCATGTTTGAGGAGCCTGGCCCTGACGCTCCTCTCCGGCCTGTGTTTAAGGAGGCGGCCGTCCTCCCCTTGGTCTGTGTTAAGGGCGACACTCGGTCCATGTTTGAGGAGCCTGGCCCTGACGCTCCTCTCCGGCCTGTGTTTAAGGAGGCGGCCGTCCTCCCCTTGGTCTGTGTTAAGGGCGACACTCGGTCCATGTTTGAGGAGCCTGGCCCTGACGCTCCTCTCCGGCCTGTGTTTAAGGAGGCGGCCGTCCTCCCCTTGGTCTGTGTTAAGGGCGACACTCGGTCCATGTTTGAGGAGCCTGGCCCTGACGCTCCTCTCCGGCCTGTGTTTAAGGAGGCGGCCGTCCTCCCCTTGGTCTGTGTTAAGGGCGACACTCGGTCCGTGTTTAAGGAGCGGCCCTCGCGCTCCGGTTCGGCCTGTATTTAGGGAGGCGGCCGTCCTCCGCTTGGTCTGTGTTAAGGGCGACACTCGGTCCGTGTTTAAGGAGCCGGCCCTGACGCTCCTTTTCGGCCTGTGTTTAAGGAGGCGGCCGTCCTCCACTTCCTTCCATGCACCACCACATTCGCAGTTGACACTTTGCCATTTTTTCAGAGAGGTGACACTTAGTCGTTTTTTCGAAAGTTGACACTTAGTCGTTTTTTCGAAAGTTGACACTTTGCCGTTTTTTCAGAGAGGTGACACTTAGCCGTTTTTTCGAAAGTTGACACTTAGCCGTTTTTTCGAAAGTTGACACTTAGCCGTTTTTTCGAAAGTTGACACTTAGTCACTTTTTCGCCACAGTGACACCTCCAGCGCGTGCCACGGCGCTTTTCAGGTCTTCTATCCGACCTTGTGCTGTCGAGGACGGCGTGTCCGACGCCGTGGGGAGACCAGCACCATCTCCTCCATACTCGTAAACGGGGTGCTTTGGAAAACGGGGGGAAAGTCGATGAGTACACTGACTACTGGGACCATTTCATTGTACTCTGGCGCACCTGAAGACCAAAAAAGGTACTGCACCTTAGCCCGGGTACCTCACCCCCTGGTACCTCGAGGAGAACTTAGAAAAATTTCGACAAATTTTTGGTGAGCTCCAGGGAGAGAGGCTGATTTTTCGCTTTTTGAGGCCGACCGCCGAACCGGCGCGGGGCGGACTCACAAGCCCCCCAGAGCCGTGGGCACTTAGTCGTTTTTTCAGAGAGGCGACACTTAGTCGTTTTTTCAGAGGCGACACTTAGTCGTTTTTTCGAAAGTTGACACTTAGCCGTTTTTTCGAAAGTCGACACTTAGCCGTTTTTTTGGAAAGTTGACACTTAGTCGTTTTTTCGAAAGTTGACACTTAGTCGTTTTTTCGCCACAATTGGCTCTGAGCTCCAGGGGGAGAGCCTGGTTTTGCCTTATTTCAGGCCGGCTGGGGAACCGGCGCGGGTCGGATGCACGAGCCCGGCAGAGCCGTGGGCACTTAGAAAATTTTCGCCGATTAAGCTGGGACCTCCAGGCGGAGACCGGCATTCCTCGTCCTCGGGGTTCGACCCAGGAACCGGCGCTGGGCAGACGCCGTAGCCACGCAGAGCCGTGGGCACTTAGAAAATATTCGCGAAGTTGGCTCTGAGCTCCAGGCGGAGAGGCTGGTTTTGCCTTATTTCAGGCCGGCTGGGGAACCGGCGCGGGTCGGATGCACGAGCCCGCAGAGCCGTGGGCACTTTGCCATTTTCTCAGAGTCGACACTTAGTCGTTTTTTCAGAGAGGCGACACTCTGTCGTTTTTTCGAAAGTTGACACTTTGCCGTTTTTTCAGAGAGGCGACACTTAGCCGTTTTTTCGAAAGTTGACACTTAGCCGTTTTTTCGAAAGTCGACACTTAGCCGTTTTTTCAGAGATGTGACACTTTGCCGTTTTTTCGAAAGTCGACACTTAGCCGTTTTTTCAGAGATGTGACACTTAGAAACTTTTTGCCAAGTTGGCTGTGAGCTCCAGGAGGAGACCGTTATTTTTCGTCATTCGAGGCCGACTGCGGAACCGGCGCTGGGCGGACGCCAAAGCTCGGCAGGGCCGTGGGCACTTAGAAACTTTTTGCCAAGTTGGCTGTGAGCTCCAGGAGGAGACCGTTATTTTTCGTCATTCGAGGCCGACTGCGGAACCGGCGCTGGGCGGACGCCAAAGCTCGGCAGGGCCGTGGGCACTTAGAAACTTTTTGCCAAGTTGGCTGTGAGCTCCAGGAGGAGACCGTTATTTTTCGTCATTCGAGGCCGACTGCGGAACCGGCGCTGGGCGGACGCCAAAGCTCGGCAGGGCCGTGGGCACTTAGAAACTTTTTGCCAAGTTGGCTGTGAGCTCCAGGAGGAGACCGTTATTTTTCGTCATTCGAGGCCGACTGCGGAACCGGCGCTGAGCGGACGCCAAAGCTCGGCAGGGCCGTGGGCACTTAGAAACTTTTTGCCAAGTTGGCTGTGAGCTCCAGGAGGAGACCGTTATTTTTCGTCATTCGAGGCCGACTGCGGAACCGGCGCTGGGCGGACGCCAAAGCTCGGCAGGGCCGTGGGCACTTAGAAACTTTTTGCCAAGTTGGCTGTGAGCTCCAGGAGGAGACCGTTATTTTTCGTCATTCGAGGCCGACTGCGGAACCGGCGCTGGGCGGACGCCAAAGCTCGGCAGGGCCGTGGGCACTTAGAAACTTTTTGCCAAGTTGGCTGTGAGCTCCAGGAGGAGACCGTTATTTTTCGTCATTCGAGGCCGACTGCGGAACCGGCGCTGGGCGGACGCCAAAGCTCGGCAGGGCCGTGGGCACTTAGAAACTTTTTGCCAAGTTGGCTGTGAGCTCCAGGAGGAGACCGTTATTTTTCGTCATTCGAGGCCGACTGCGGAACCGGCGCTGGGCGGACGCCAAAGCTCGGCAGGGCCGTGGGCACTTAGAAACTTTTTGCCAAGTTGGCTGTGAGCTCCAGGAGGAGACCGTTATTTTTCGTCATTCGAGGCCGACTGCGGAACCGGCGCTGGGCGGACGCCAAAGCTCGGCAGGGCCGTGGGCACTTAGAAACTTTTTGCCAAGTTGGCTGTGAGCTCCAGGAGGAGACCGTTATTTTTCGTCATTCGAGGCCGACTGCGGAACCGGCGCTGGGCGGACGCCAAAGCTCGGCAGGGCCGTGGGCACTTAGAAACTTTTTGCCAAGTTGGCTGTGAGCTCCAGGAGGAGACCGTTATTTTTCGTCATTCGAGGCCGACTGCGGAACCGGCGCTGGGCGGACGCCAAAGCTCGGCAGGGCCGTGGGCACTTAGAAACTTTTTGCCAAGTTGGCTGTGAGCTCCAGGAGGAGACCGTTATTTTTCGTCATTCGAGGCCGACTGCGGAACCGGCGCTGGGCGGACGCCAAAGCTCGGCAGGGCCGTGGGCACTTAGAAACTTTTTGCCAAGTTGGCTGTGAGCTCCAGGAGGAGACCGTTATTTTTCGTCATTCGAGGCCGACTGCGGAACCGGCGCTGGGCGGACGCCAAAGCTCGGCAGGGCCGTGGGCACTTAGAAACTTTTTGCCAAGTTGGCTGTGAGCTCCAGGAGGAGACCGTTATTTTTCGTCATTCGAGGCCGACTGCGGAACCGGCGCTGGGCGGACGCCAAAGCTCGGCAGGGCCGTGGGCACTTAGAAACTTTTTGCCAAGTTGGCTGTGAGCTCCAGGAGGAGACCGTTATTTTTCGTCATTCGAGGCCGACTGCGGAACCGGCGCTGGGCGGACGCCAAAGCTCGGCAGGGCCGTGGGCACTTAGAAACTTTTTGCCAAGTTGGCTGTGAGCTCCAGGAGGAGACCGTTATTTTTCGTCATTCGAGGCCGACTGCGGAACCGGCGCTGGGCGGACGCCAAAGCTCGGCAGGGCCGTGGGCACTTAGAAACTTTTTGCCAAGTTGGCTGTGAGCTCCAGGAGGAGACCGTTATTTTTCGTCATTCGAGGCCGACTGCGGAACCGGCGCTGGGCGGACGCCAAAGCTCGGCAGGGCCGTGGGCACTTAGAAACTTTTTGCCAAGTTGGCTGTGAGCTCCAGGAGGAGACCGTTATTTTTCGTCATTCTAGGCCGGCTGCAGAACCGGCGCGGGTCGGATGCACGAGCCCGCAGAGCCGTGGGCACTTTGCCACTTTTTCGCCACAATTGGCTGTGAGCTCCAGGAGGAGACCGTTATTTTTCGTCATTCTAGGCCGGCTGCAGAACCGGCGCGGGTCGGATGCACGAGCCCGCAGAGCCGTGGGCACTTTGCCACTTTTTCGCCACAATTGGCTGTGAGCTCCAGGAGGAGACCGTTATTTTTCGTCATTCTAGGCCGGTTGCAGAACCGGCGCGGCTCGGATGCACGAGCCCGCAGAGCCGTGGGCACTTAGAAAATTTTCAGAGAGGCGACACTTTGCCATTTTTTCAGAGAGGTGACACTTAGTCGTTTTTTCGAAAGTTGACACTTAGCCGTTTTTTCGAAAGTTGACACTTAGTCGTTTTTTCGAAAGTTGACACTTAGTCGTTTTTTCGCCGATTTTGCTGGGACCTCCAGGCGAGGACCGGCGTTTTTCGTGCCCACCTCCAGCGCGTGCCACGGCGCTTTCCAGGTCTTCTATCCGACCTTGTGCTGTCGAGGACGGCGTGTCCGACGCCGTGGGGAGACCAGCACCATCTCCTCCATACTCGTAAACGAGGTGCTTTGGAAAACGGGGGGAAAGTCGATGAGTACACTGACTACTGGGACCATTTCATTGTACTCTGGCGCACCTGAAGACCAAAAAAGGTACTGCACCTTAGCCCGGGTACCTCACCCCCTGGTACCTCGAGGAGAACTTAGAAAAATTTCGACAAATTTTTGGTGAGCTCCAGGGAGAGAGGCTGATTTTTTGCTTTTTGAGGCCGACCGCCGAACCGGCGCGGGGCGGACTCACAAGCCCCGCAGAGCCGTGGGCACTTAGTCGTTTTTTCGAAAGTTGACACTTAGCCGTTTTTTCGAAAGTTGACACTTAGCCGTTTTTTCGAAAGTCGACACTTAGCCGTTTTTTCGAAAGTTGACACTTAGTCGTTTTTTCGCCGATTTTGCTGGGACCTCCAGGCGAGGACCTGCGTTTTTCGTCTTCCGGGTCCGACCCGGGAACCAGCGCCGAGCGGACACATTCGCTCGCTAGTGCCGTTGGCACTTAGAAAATTTTTCGTTTGTCATGAGCTCCGGGCGGAGACCGGCGTTTTTCGTCTTCCGGGTCCGACCCGGGAACCAGCGCCGAGCGGACACATTCGCTCGCTAGTGCCGTTGGCACTTAGAAAATTTTTCGTTTGTCATGAGCTCCGGGCGGAGACCGGCGTTTTTCGTCTTCCGGGTTCGACCCGGGAACCAGCGCCGAGCGGACACATTCGCTCGCTAGTGCCGTTGGCACTTAGAAAATTTTTCGTTTGTCATGAGCTCCGGGCGAGGACCGGCGTTTTTCGTCTTCCGGGTTCGACCCGGGAACCAGCGCCGAGCGGACACATTCGCTCGCTAGTGCCGTTGGCACTTAGAAAATTTTTCGTTTGTCATGAGCTCCGGGCGAGGACCGGCGTTTTTCGTCTTCCGGGTTCGACCCGGGAACCAGCGCCGAGCGGACACATTCGCTCGCTAGTGCCGTTGGCACTTAGAAAATAACTCGTTTGTCATGAGCTCCGGGCGGAGACCGGCATTTTTCGTCATTCGAGGCCGACGGGGGAACCAGCCGGAGCGGACACGTTTGCTCGGAAGAGCCGTTGGCACTTAGAAAAAATTCCGTGTCTCGTGAGCTCCAGGGGGGACAGGCTGGTTTTATTCATCCGTAGCCGACATGGGAACCAGCGCGGAGCGGATTGGTGTTGCGCTGCCATATACCTCATCTCTCTCAGGAGTCCCCCCCTTATACGTGCCGATGGTGTTTTGGAAAACGGGGGGTAACTGGATGAGTACACTGACTAGGGGGACCAGTACACTAGCGAGTGGGACCAGTACACTGACTAGTGGGACCAACACACTATGAGCGCCTGGTACCTAAAATGGAAGTATAGAGGCCGAATTTCGGGCAAGATCACGCCGGGTTAGGCTTCCAGGACCTCGGCTAAGCAATTTTAACGGGTCGCCCGGTTCTTTTTTGATCCAGCCCGGTTCTTTTTTTTATCCAGCCTGGTTCTTTTTACACTTCCAGCTGGAGCTCGGGAGCGGCTTTTTGCACAAGATCACGCCGTGTTAGGCTTCCAGGACCTCGGCTAAGCAATTTTAACGGGTCGCCCGGTTCTTTTTTGATCCAGCCCGGTTCTTTTTTTTATCCAGCCCGGTTCTTTTTACACTTCCAGCTGGAGCTCGGGAGCGGCTTTTTGCACAAGATCACGCCGTGTTAGGCTTCCAGGACCTCGGCTAAGCAATTTTAACGGGTCGCCCGGTTCTTTTTTTTATCCAGCCCGGTTCTTTTTTTATCCAGCCCGGTTCTTTTTACACTTCCAGCTGAAGCTCGGGAGCGGCTTTTTGCACAAGAACACGCCGTGTTAGGCTTCCAGGACCTCGGCTAAGCAATTTTAACGGGTCGCCCGGTTCTTTTTTGATCCAGCCCGGTTCTTTTTTTTATCCAGCCCGGTTCTTTTTACACTTCCAGCTGGAGCTTGGGAGCGGCTTTTTGCACAAGATCACGCCGGGTTAGGCTTCCAGGACCTCGGCTAAGCAATTTTAACGGGTCGCCCGGTTCTTTTTTGATCCAGCCCGGTTCTTTTTTTTATCCAGCCTGGTTCTTTTTACACTTCCAGCTGGAGCTCGGGAGCGGCTTTTTGCACAAGATCACGCCGTGTTAGGCTTCCAGGACCTCGGCTAAGCAATTTTAACGGGTCGCCCGGTTCTTTTTTTTATCCAGCCCGGTTCTTTTTTTATCCAGCCCGGTTCTTTTTACACTTCCAGCTGAAGCTCGGGAGCGGCTTTTTGCACAAGAACACGCCGTGTTAGGCTTCCAGGACCTCGGCTAAGCAATTTTAACGGGTCGCCCGGTTCTTTTTTGATCCAGCCCGGTTCTTTTTTTTATCCAGCCCGGTTCTTTTTACACTTCCAGCTGGAGCTTGGGAGCGGCTTTTTGCACAAGATCACGCCGGGTTAGGCTTCCAGGACCTCGGCTAAGCAATTTTAACGGGTCGCCCGGTTCTTTTTTGATCCAGCCCGGTTCTTTTTTTTATCCAGCCTGGTTCTTTTTACACTTCCAGCTGGAGCTCGGGAGCGGCTATTTGCACAAGATCACGCCGGGTTAGGCTTCCAGGACCTCGGCTAAGCAATTTTAACGGGTCGCCTGGTTCTTTTTTGATCCAGCCCGGTTCTTTTTTTATCCAGCCCGGTTCTTTTTACACTTCCAGCTGGAGCTCGGGAGCGGCTTTTTGCACAAGATCACGCCGTGTTAGGCTTCCAGGACCTCGGCTAAGCAATTTTAACGGGTCGCCCGGTTCTTTTTTTGATCCAGCCCGGTTCTTTTTTTATCCAGCCCGGTTCTTTTTACACTTCCAGCTGGAGCTCGGCAGCGGCTTTTTGCACAAGATCACGCCGTGTTAGGCTTCCAGGACCTCGGCTAAGCAATTTTAACGGGTCGCCCGGTTCTTTTTTTGATCCAGCCCGGTTCTTTTTTTTATCCAGCCCGGTTCTTTTTACACTTCCAGCTGGAGCTCGGGAGCGGCTTTTTGCACAAGATCACGCCGTGTTAGGCTTCCAGGACCTCGGCTCAGCAATTTTAACGGGTCGCCCGGTTCTTTTTTGATCCAGCCCGGTTCTTTTTTTTATCCAGCCTGGTTCTTTTTACACTTCCAGCTGGAGCTCGGGAGCGGCTTTTTGCACAACAACACGCCGTGTTAGGCTTCCAGGACCTCGGCTAAGCAATTTTAACGGGTCGCCCGGTTCTTTTTTGATCCAGCCCGGTTCTTTTTTTATCCAGCCCGGTTCTTTTTACACTTCCAGCTGGAGCTCGGGAGCGGCTTTTTGCACAAGAACACGCCGTGTTAGGCTTCCAGGACCTCGGCTAAGCAATTTTAACGGGTCGCCCGGTTCTTTTTTTGATCCAGCCCGGTTCTTTTTTTATCCAGCCCGGTTCTTTTTACACTTCCAGCTGGAGCTCGGGAGCGGCTTTTTGCACAAGATCACGCCGTGTTAGGCTTCCAGGACCTCGGCTCAGCAATTTTAACGGGTCGCCCGGTTCTTTTTTGATCCAGCCCGGTTCTTTTTTTTTATCCAGCCCGGTTCTTTTTACACTTCCAGCTGGAGCTCGGGAGCGGCTTTTTGCACAAGATCACGCCGTGTTAGGCTTCCAGGACCTCGGCTAAGCAATTTTAACGGGTCGCCCGGTTCTTTTTTTGATCCAGCCCGGTTCTTTTTTTTTATCCAGCCTGGTTCTTTTTACACTTCCAGCTGGAGCTCGGGAGCGGCTTTTTGCACAAGATCACGCCGTGTTAGGCTTCCAGGACCTCGGCTAAGCAATTTTAACGGGTCGCCCGGTTCTTTTTTGATCCAGCCCGGTTCTTTTTCCACTTCCAGCTGGAGCTCAGCAGCGGCTTTTTGCACAAGATCACGCCGGGTTAGGCTTCCAGGACCTCGGCTAAGCACTTCTAACGGGTCGCCCGGTTCTTTTTTTGAACCAGCCCGGTTCTTTTTACACTTCCAGCTGGAGCTCAGCAGCGGCTTTTTGCACAAGATCACGCCGGGTTAGGGTTCCAGGACCTCGGCTAAGCAATTTTAACGGGCCGCCCGGTTCTTTTTTTGATCCAGCCCGGTTCTTTTTACACTTCCAGCTGGAGCTCAGCAGCGGCTTTTTGCACAAGATCACGCCGGGTTAGGCTTCCAGGACCTCGGCTAAGCACTTCTAACGGGCCCTGGTCCACCCCTGCCAGCGCATTTCAAAACTTGGCATTAATTTCGACCTAAGAGACGAAGTCTGATTTTTTTCTACCACTTGGGCGGCCTTTTTGCACCCAGAACACCCGCACCGGCACCATAAATTCGAAGGGTGCCGAGTGCGTCGGCGCAGATTCTGCGACGGAGTGACACTTCCCTCTTGTGGACATTCGGCGGTAGGTGAAATGCGCACTCGGTCTTCTCTTTTCTTTTCCTTCCAGTGAAACTTTGGCAACATTCTGCGAGCTGCTGGCTTCCAGAACCTCGGCCAAGCAGGTGGAGGATTTTTTTCCACTTCCAGCTGGAGGTGAGGAGGGACTTTTTGGGCAAGATCACGCCGACTTAGCAAGCAAGGTGGAAGTGCCAGCATGCAGTGGCTGGAAGTGTGGATGTGGAGCTCCAGCACCCTCCCTGCCTATGGAAGTGTGGAGCTCCAGCACCCTCCCTGCCTATGGAAGTGTGGAGCTCCAGCACCCTCCCTGCCTATGGAAGTGTGGAGCTCCAGCACCCTCCCTGCCTATGGAAGTGTGGAGCTCCAGCACCCTCCCTGCCTATGGAAGTGTGGAGCTCCAGCACCCTCCCTGCCTATGGAAGTGTGGAGCTCCAGCACCCTCCCTGCCTATGGAAGTGTGGAGCTCCAGCACCCTCCCTGCCTATGGAAGTGTGGAGCTCCAGCACCCTCCCTGCCTATGGAAGTGTGGAGCTCCAGCACCCTCCCTGCCTATGGAAGTGTGGAGCTCCAGCACCCTCCCTGCCTATGGAAGTGTGGAGCTCCAGCACCCTCCCTGCCTATGGAAGTGTGGAGCTCCAGCACCCTCCCTGCCTATGGAAGTGTGGAGCTCCAGCACCCTCCCTGCCTATGGAAGTGTGGAGCTCCAGCACCCTCCCTGCCTATGGAAGTGTGGAGCTCCAGCACCCTCCCTGCCTATGGAAGTGTGGAGCTCCAGCACCCTCCGTGCCTGGAGCTACGGAGCTATGGAGCTATGGAAGTATGGTGCTATGGAGCTATGGAGCTCTGGTGCTATGGAGCTATGGAGCTCTGGTGCTATGGAGCTGTGGAGCTCTGGAGGTATGGAGGTATGGAGCTATGGAGCCCTGGAGCTCTGGAGGTATGGAGCTATGGTGCTATGGAGCTCTGGTGCTATGGAGCTATGGAGCTCTGGTGCTATGGAGCTATGGAGGTATGGAGCCACCAGCCAGCACCCTCCGTGGCTGGATCAATGGAAGTGTTTTAGGTACCAGGCAGCCAAAGGGCCGAGGCCTCACGCTCGACCACGCCGGCGCAGAGTTCCAGCCGCTCGGATAAGCTCTGTCACTCACCCGCCGCGCAGCCACCGGTAACGGGGAAATGTCGCCGCCTTGTGGACACGCCCTTGTAAATGAATGGGCTTTCGCACTTAGTGCAATTTTCGCCAGCTCCGTGGCTGCAAGTATGGAGCTATGGAGCCACCAGCCAGGCTGGAGCTCTGGAGCTCTGGCAGTATGGAGCTATGGAGCTATGGAGCTATGGAGCTCTGGTGCTATGGAGCTATGGAGCTCTGGTGCTATGGAGCTATGGAGCTATGGAGCTCTGGAAGTATGGAGCTCTGGTGCTATGGAGCTATGGAGCTCTGGTGCTATGGAGCTATGGAGCTCTGGAGGTATGGAGCTCTGGAGGTATGGAGCTCTGGTGCTATGGAGCTATGGAGCTCTGGTGCTATGGAGCTATGGAGCTCTGGAGCTCTGGAGGTATGGAGCTCTGGTGCTATGGAGCTATGGAGCTCTGGTGCTATGGAGCTATGGAGCTCTGGAGGTATGGAGCTCTGGAGGTATGGAGCTCTGGTGCTATGGAGCTATGGAGCTCTGGTGCTATGGAACTATGGAGCTCTGGAGGTATGGAGCTCTGGAGGTATGGAGCTCTGAAGCTATGGAGCTATGGAGCTCTGGTGCTCTGCAGCTATGGAAGTATGGAGGTATGGAGCCACCAGCCAGCACCCTCCGTGGCTCATCCACGCCGGCCCAGAGTTCCAGCCGCTCGGCTTCACTCTCTCACAAGCCCCGCCTGGAGCTCCCCAGCCCGCCCCTGGTACCTCAACTACCGAGGCCAGCCGCTCGACCAGGCCGGCCCAGAGTTCCAGCCGCTCGGCTTCACTCTCTCACAAGCCCCGCCTGGAGCTCGCCAGCCCGCCCCTGGTACCTCAACTACCGAGGCCAGCCGCTCGACCAGGCCGGCCCAGAGTTCCAGCCGCTCGGATGAGCTCTGCCACTCTCCCGCCGCGCAGCCACCGGTAACGGGGAAATGTCGCCGCCTTGTGGACACGCCCTTGTAAATGAATGGGCTTTCGCACTTAGTGCAATTTTCGCCAGCTCCGTGGCTGCAAGTATGGAGCTATGGAGCCACCAGCCAGGCTGGAGCTCTGGAGCTCTGGCAGTATGGAGCTATGGAGCTATGGAGCTATGGAGCTCTGGTGCTATGGAGCTATGGAGCTCTGGTGCTATGGAGCTATGGAGCTATGGAGCTCTGGAAGTATGGAGCTCTGGTGCTATGGAGCTATGGAGCTCTGGTGCTATGGAGCTATGGAGCTCTGGAGGTATGGAGCTCTGGAGGTATGGAGCTCTGGTGCTATGGAGCTATGGAGCTCTGGTGCTATGGAGCTATGGAGCTCTGGAGCTCTGGAGGTATGGAGCTCTGGTGCTATGGAGCTATGGAGCTCTGGTGCTATGGAGCTATGGAGCTCTGGAGGTATGGAGCTCTGGAGGTATGGAGCTCTGGTGCTATGGAGCTATGGAGCTCTGGTGCTATGGAACTATGGAGCTCTGGAGGTATGGAGCTCTGGAGGTATGGAGCTCTGAAGCTATGGAGCTATGGAGCTCTGGTGCTCTGCAGCTATGGAAGTATGGAGGTATGGAGCCACCAGCCAGCACCCTCCGTGGCTCATCCACGCCGGCCCAGAGTTCCAGCCGCTCGGCTTCACTCTCTCACAAGCCCCGCCTGGAGCTCCCCAGCCCGCCCCTGGTACCTCAACTACCGAGGCCAGCCGCTCGACCAGGCCGGCCCAGAGTTCCAGCCGCTCGGCTTCACTCTCTCACAAGCCCCGCCTGGAGCTCGCCAGCCCGCCCCTGGTACCTCAACTACCGAGGCCAGCCGCTCGACCAGGCCGGCCCAGAGT
Organism: Syngnathus leptorhynchus; assembly: GCF_054491065.1. Classification (NCBI taxonomy): domain Eukaryota; kingdom Metazoa; phylum Chordata; class Actinopteri; order Syngnathiformes; family Syngnathidae; genus Syngnathus; species Syngnathus leptorhynchus. The sequence goes on from NC_141196.1 coordinate 26,017,251, forward strand.
TCCAGCCGCTCGGATGAGCTCTGCCACTCTCCCGCCGCGCAGCCACCGGTAACGGGGAAATGTCGCCGCCTTGTGGACACGCCCTTGTAAATGAATGGGCTTTCGCACTTAGTGCAATTTTCGCCAGCTCCGTGGCTGCAAGTATGGAGCTATGGAGCCACCAGCCAGGCTGGAGCTCTGGAGCTCTGGCAGTATGGAGCTATGGAGCTATGGAGCTATGGAGCTCTGGTGCTATGGAGCTATGGAGCTCTGGTGCTATGGAGCTATGGAGCTATGGAGCTCTGGAAGTATGGAGCTCTGGTGCTATGGAGCTATGGAGCTCTGGTGCTATGGAGCTATGGAGCTCTGGAGGTATGGAGCTCTGGAGGTATGGAGCTCTGGTGCTATGGAGCTATGGAGCTCTGGTGCTATGGAGCTATGGAGCTCTGGAGCTCTGGAGGTATGGAGCTCTGGTGCTATGGAGCTATGGAGCTCTGGTGCTATGGAGCTATGGAGCTCTGGAGGTATGGAGCTCTGGAGGTATGGAGCTCTGGTGCTATGGAGCTATGGAGCTCTGGTGCTATGGAACTATGGAGCTCTGGAGGTATGGAGCTCTGGAGGTATGGAGCTCTGAAGCTATGGAGCTATGGAGCTCTGGTGCTCTGCAGCTATGGAAGTATGGAGGTATGGAGCCACCAGCCAGCACCCTCCGTGGCTCATCCACGCCGGCCCAGAGTTCCAGCCGCTCGGCTTCACTCTCTCACAAGCCCCGCCTGGAGCTCCCCAGCCCGCCCCTGGTACCTCAACTACCGAGGCCAGCCGCTCGACCAGGCCGGCCCAGAGTTCCAGCCGCTCGGCTTCACTCTCTCACAAGCCCCGCCTGGAGCTCCCCAGCCCGCCCCTGGTACCTCAACTACCGAGGCCAGCCGCTCGACCACGCCGGCGCAGAGTTCCAGCCGCTCGGATAAGCTCTGCCACTCTCCCGCTAAGCAGCCACCGGTAACGGGGAAATGTCGCCGCCTGGCGGACACGCCGTTGTAAATGAATGGGCTTTCGCACTTAGTGCAATTTTCGCCAACTCTCTGACTGGAGCTATGGAAGTATGGAGCTATGGAGCCACCAGCCACCCAGGCTGGAGCTATGGAGCCATGGAGCTCTGGTGCTATGGAGCTCTGGAGGTATGGAGCTATGGAGCTATGGAGCTATGGAGCTATGGAGCCCTGGAGCTCTGGAGGTATGGAGCCCTGGAGCTCTGGAGGTATGGAGCTCTGAAGCCATGGAGCTCTGGTGCTATGGAGCTCTGGAGCTCTGGAGGTATGGAGCTCTGGAGGTATGGAGCTATGGAGCCCTGGAGCCCTGGAGCTATGGAGCCCTGGAGCTATGGAGCCCTGGAGCCCTGGAGCTATGGAGCCCTGGAGCTATGGAGCTATGGAGCCCTGGAGCTATGGAGCTATGGAGCTCTGGTGCTATGGAGCTATGGAGCTCTGGTGCTATGGAGCTATGGAGCTCTGGTGCTATGGAGCTATGGAGCTCTGGTGCTATGGAGCTATGGAGCTCTGGTGCTATGGAGCTATGGAGCTCTGGTGCTATGGAGCTATGGAGCTCTGGTGCTATGGAGCTATGGAGCTCTGGTGCTATGGAGCTCTGGTGCTATGGAGCTATGGAGCTCTGGTGCTATGGAGCTCTGGAGCTCTGGAGGTATGGAGCTATGGAGGTATGGAGCCACCAGCCAGCACCCTCCGTGGCTGGATCAATGGAAGTGTTTAGGTACCAGGCGGCCAAAGTGCCGAGGCCTCACGCTCGACCACGCCGGCGCAGAGTTCCAGCCGCTCGGATGAGCTCTGTCACTCTCCCGCCGCGCAGCCACCGGTAACGGGGAAATGTCGCCGCCTTGTGGACACGCCGTTGTAAATGAATGGGCTTTCGCACTTAGTGCAATTTTCGCCAACTCTCTGACTTAGAGCTATGGAAGTATGGAGCTATGGAGCCACCAGCCACCCAGGCTGGAGCTATGGAGCTCTGGAGCTATGGAGCTCTGGTGCTATGGAGCTATGGAGCTCTGGTGCTATGGAGCTCTGGAGCTCTGGTGCTATGGAGCTATGGAGCTCTGGTGCTATGGAGCTATGGAGCTCTGGTGCTATGGAGCTATGGAGCTCTGGTGCTATGGAGCTATGGAGCTCTGGTGCTATGGAGCTATGGAGCTCTGGTGCTATGGAGCTATGGAGCTCTGGTGCTATGGAGCTATGGAGCTCTGGTGCTATGGAGCTATGGAGCTATGGAGCCACCAGCCAGCACCCTCCGTGGCTGGATCAATGGAAGTGTTTTAGGTACCAGGCAGCCAAAGGGCCGGGGCCTCACGCTCGACCACGCCGGCGCAGAGTTCCAGCCGCTCGGATAAGCTCTGTCACTCACCCGCCGCGCAGCCACCGGTAACGGGGAAATGTCGCCGCCTGGCGGACACGCCGTTGTAAATGAATGGGCTTTCGCACTTAGTGCAATTTTAGCCAACTCCGTGGCTGCAAGTATGGAAGTATGGAGCTATGGAGCCACCAGCCAGCACCCTCCGCGGCTGGAGCTATGGAAGTATGGAGCTATGGAGCTATGGAGCTCTGGAAGTATGGAGCTATGGAGCTCTGGAGGTATGGAGCTATGGAGCCCTGGAGCCCTGGAGCTATGGAGCCCTGGAGCTATGGAGCTATGGAGCCCTGGAGCTATGGAGCCCTGGAGCTATGGAGCTATGGAGCTCTGGTGCTATGGAGCTATGGAGCTCTGGTGCTATGGAGCTATGGAGCTCTGGTGCTATGGAGCTATGGAGCTCTGGTGCTATGGAGCTATGGAGCTCTGGTGCTATGGAGCTATGGAGCTCTGGTGCTATGGAGCTATGGAGCTCTGGTGCTATGGAGCTATGGAGCTCTGGTGCTATGGAGCTATGGAGCTCTGGTGCTATGGAGCTATGGAGCTCTGGTGCTATGGAGCTATGGAGCTATGGAGCTCTGGTGCTATGGAGCTATGGAGCTCTGGTGCTATGGAGCTATGGAGCTCTGGTGCTATGGAGCTATGGAGCTCTGGTGCTATGGAGCTCTGGTGCTATGGAGCTATGGAGCTCTGGTGCTATGGAGCTCTGGAGCTCTGGAGGTATGGAGCTATGGAGCTATGGAGCCACCAGCCAGCACCCTCCGTGGCTGGATCAATGGAAGTGTTTTAGGTACCAGGCAGCCAAAGGGCCGAGGCCTCACGCTCGACCACGCCGGCGCAGAGTTCCAGCCGCTCGGATAAGCTCTGTCACTCACCCGCCGCGCAGCCACCGGTAACGGGGAAATGTCGCCGCCTTGTGGACACGCCGTTGTAAATGAATGGGCTTTCGCACTTAGTGCAATTTTAGCCAACTCTCTGACTGGAGCTATGGAAGTATGGAGCTATGGAGCCACCAGCCACCCAGGCTGGAGCTATGGAGCTATGGAGCTCTGGTGCTATGGAGCTATGGAGCTCTGGTGCTATGGAGCTATGGAGCTCTGGTGCTATGGAGCTATGGAGCTCTGGTGCTATGGAGCTATGGAGCTCTGGTGCTATGGAGCTATGGAGCTCTGGTGCTATGGAGCTATGGAGCTCTGGTGCTATGGAGCTATGGAGCTCTGGTGCTATGGAGCTATGGAGCTCTGGTGCTATGGAGCTATGGAGCTCTGGTGCTATGGAGCTATGGAGCTATGGAGCTCTGGTGCTATGGAGCTATGGAGCTCTGGTGCTATGGAGCTATGGAGCTCTGGTGCTATGGAGCTATGGAGCTCTGGTGCTATGGAGCTCTGGTGCTATGGAGCTATGGAGCTCTGGTGCTATGGAGCTCTGGAGCTCTGGAGGTATGGAGCTATGGAGCTATGGAGCCACCAGCCAGCACCCTCCGTGGCTGGATCAATGGAAGTGTTTTAGGTACCAGGCAGCCAAAGGGCCGAGGCCTCACGCTCGACCACGCCGGCGCAGAGTTCCAGCCGCTCGGATAAGCTCTGTCACTCACCCGCCGCGCAGCCACCGGTAACGGGGAAATGTCGCCGCCTTGTGGACACGCCGTTGTAAATGAATGGGCTTTCGCACTTAGTGCAATTTTAGCCAACTCTCTGACTGGAGCTATGGAAGTATGGAGCTATGGAGCCACCAGCCACCCAGGCTGGAGCTATGGAGCTATGGAGCTCTGGTGCTATGGAGCTATGGAGCTCTGGTGCTATGGAGCTATGGAGCTCTGGTGCTATGGAGCTATGGAGCTCTGGTGCTATGGAGCTATGGAGCTCTGGTGCTATGGAGCTATGGAGCTCTGGTGCTATGGAGCTATGGAGCTCTGGTGCTATGGAGCTATGGAGCTCTGGTGCTATGGAGCTATGGAGCTATGGAGCTCTGGTGCTATGGAGCTATGGAGCTCTGGTGCTATGGAGCTATGGAGCTCTGGTGCTATGGAGCTATGGAGCTCTGGTGCTATGGAGCTCTGGTGCTATGGAGCTATGGAGCTCTGGTGCTATGGAGCTATGGAGCTCTGGTGCTATGGAGCTATGGAGCTATGGAGCCACCAGCCAGCACCCTCCGTGGCTGGATCAATGGAAGTGTTTTAGGTACCAGGCAGCCAAAGGGCCGGGGCCTCACGCTCGACCACGCCGGCGCAGAGTTCCAGCCGCTCGGATAAGCTCTGTCACTCACCCGCCGCGCAGCCACCGGTAACGGGGAAATGTCGCCGCCTGGCGGACACGCCGTTGTAAATGAATGGGCTTTCGCACTTAGTGCAATTTTAGCCAACTCCGTGGCTGCAAGTATGGAAGTATGGAGCTATGGAGCCACCAGCCAGCACCCTCCGCGGCTGGAGCTA